>NC_056747.1:810950002-811195002 GCF_019279795.1 Protopterus annectens | reverse complement strand
ACTTTTCTGCATCTGGCCTCTTCCTCTTCCAGTGGTTGACATGTCTGTTTGCAGTTAAAAGGGCTTGCTACACCTTTTTTGTGGTTGACATGTTTGTTTGCAGTTAAAAGGGCTTGCTACACCTTTTTTGAGCATGCACATTCATACCCTAATAAAGCAATTTCTAATCTCTCTCTCTCTCTCTCTTTCTCTCTCTCTAGTACATGTCAGCATTGTAGTGGGCTACCTCCTTCCCTCATTCTAGGATGAACAAGTTAGTTTTGTCTTCTCATACCCCTCACCCCGTTGGCTCCTCTAGTGCCTGGTTGTCTAGACAATTCCAGGCCATCTGTCCCTCTGTATTGCAGAGCCAACTGTACAACATTTATTTATTCATCTACATTTGTTAACTGAGAATGTCCAGTTGGGATGTTTCATTTTCAGCAGTCCCACAGACACAATTCCAAGATAATAAATAGAAGAAAACAAGTTACAGTAGACGTACATTTAAATAATACACAAGTCATGATTAAACTAATGTATATAATTAACATAGCATAATAACAGTGTAGCTAGGGTGGGGTGAAGGGGGCAGTCACCCAGGTGCAAAGTTTTAGAGGATGAGGTCAGCCAATCCCGATAGCTCTTCTGCACATACCAACATGTAAAAACTAATGCCACTACTAAATTTGTGGTTAAATTTGAGCACTGCACCACTCTGTACATTGTAGAAACTGTAGCAACCTTTTATTCTAGCAACTTTCTAAGTTGGTAAGAACAATTTTTAACTTGGTCTCTACTTCTGTTACAGCTGCTGTTGCTGCTTTCCTGGCTTGAGAATACATGTCAGACATATCCAGATGCAGGCATTAATCTGATGTTCTGTCATATCCCTTTTCAAGTCCTTGAAACTCATGGCAAGCGGTTTTCTGCAGTTTAAAAGATTAAAAAAGTTTTTTTTTGTTCTTTATGTTAGGAGAAAAGCTTTTTTAAAGAGGTACCAGACTGAGGGACATCACAGAGTGTAATATTACCTAGCTATACCTCTGCTTAGTAACATGAAAATATATACTATGGGTGTTGCATGAAGTGCATTTTTAAAGCAAATGTTTGCTTTTCTTTTGGCTTTTCCCAGTTAGGGTTCGCCACAGCGGAACTCCGGTCCGTTAATGATTGGCAGTCAATTTTTATGGTGCCGAGGTGCCAGCTCGATGCCCAACCTTCAGCAAAGGCACACCCATTCACGCATGTCTGTCAGAGGCCACTCGACAGTGGGGAGGACTTGCAGACTCCTCACAGAAGGCGCTCCAGCCGAGAATCAAACAGGAGAACCTCTTGCTGTGAGACGCATTTTTAAAGCAAATACTAACAAAAATGAGTAGCAACTACAGAAGTTAGAAGGAATCGTTACAGCTTTAATGAAACTTAACTGTAGAAGACACCTTTGAAAATGTGTCAGTTTTCCCTCCCTCCTTCCATTCAACCTCCCACTCACCAATCTAACCATTTCTATACCACTTATCCTTGTGAGAGTTGTGGTGGCAACAAACAGAGCAAGGTAGATCAGGCTTTCTTTCCTATACATTACAACAGTCTTTATCTCATCCTGTGGGATGCCCAGGCATTCTTAGGTAAGCTGAGAGATATAAACACTCCAACTAGTTTTGAGGACTGCCCTGGAACCTCTTCTCTAGCAGGCTGTACATGGTACATCTTACATGGGAAATATCCCAAAGACATCCTCTGAAATTGCCCAAGCCATGGCAGCTGACTTCTCGGAATAAAAAGGAGCAGTGGTTGTAATCCAAAATTCTCTCTGAGTAAGTAGCTCCTCATTCCGTTATGGAGTGCAAGCCCAGCTACCCTATGAATTAACCTAATTTCTACCATTTGTGACTGTTATGTCATCTTTTCAATCACTGCCTAATACTTAAGTAAATAGGTCTGACTGGTAACTTGAGAGTTTAAGCCTAAATTTCAGGTGTCACTTCACAGTCAAGGTCTAGTACAATGCCATTACTTTTGCCCCTGTTGCACTCATCCCCTAGTCATACTCTGAATCCCCTCTATCTACTGTCATGAATAAGACCCCAAGATACTTACACTCCCCTACCTGAGTTGGCTGCTTTTTTCCTCACCTATGCAGAACAATCCACTCTTTTCTAGAAGAGAATCATGACGTCTGACTTGGAGATGCTGATTTTCATCCCAAATCATTCACACTCAGTAATGCATGCTGAAGTTCCCAGTCACCCAAGTGTAAAAAGAAATAACCTCCAACCAAGACAGACTTAACCACAGTATCCCAAAATTGGATAATATCCAGACCTGGGCTGCAAGTTAACATTTTGTCTTTGAAAATCACAAACAGGAGGGAAAACAAAACACTCTCAGAGTCCTGTGTCCAATCTGACTGTAGCTGACATTATGTCAAAAATGTGGAACAGCTATGACTCTTAAAATAAAAAGCATGCAACTGTGGCACTTGGTCCCCAACTGTTGTAACACTTTCTACTTGACATTCTAGGTTGCATTGTCATATCCCTTTCCAAGTCCTTGAAACTCATGGCAAACTCTGATGTACCTTCAATTTCTGTGTAAGAACAAAGATTTGATTCATTGTTCCACAACCAGGACTGAATCCACAACAGCCACCCTGAATCCGAAGTTCATCTATTATCTATAATTTCCTTTTCAGCCCACTAGTATATGCATTCCTACTGAGGCGGAACAAGATAACCCTCTAAGTTTGGAGTACACCCTACTGTCTCTTTTTTAAATATAGGAACCACTACTCCAATCAGACAGACCAGAGGTGTTGATGCAGCCTTGCATGCAATGCTGAAAAGACATGTTATGACACTTCAGCAATACAAAAAGTGTATTTATCATTCAGTCCAGATCTTATCTACTCCCTTCAGCTTTGCCAAGATGTAACTGTTTAATAACTGAAGTGACCCCCATCTATTGAAATGAATCCACTTCTACCATCTGCATCTGGCAGTCTCTTCATACGAGGGCATGTCCATTTGAGTCTCAAGTTCCAAAATTTGTTCCTTCTGTGTAACCTGTGAGTGGATGACATTTACTCTTTAACTGTTGAACCACCAGTCCTGTTTCCCCAAAATTATCTTTCACTGACAGTGTTTCCAATTATGATAACTGTGATTGTACTTTATGTGGCTAAACTATTCACCATTACAGTGTGTTTCTCTTTTATTCCCATGGTTATGTATATGTAAGTAAGGAGTGTACATATAAATTTAGGGTGTAGCTAGGCTTGCAAAAAAACATTTTATGTGAGTTACGGTGTTTGGTGGTTCAAGCAGTTTGTTCTTCATTCTTTAGGTTCTGCAAGTCTACTTTAGGTGGGTTGTGATCATACTTACCAAAGAAGAGCCATTGTTTCTACCTGTACAAAATGTTCCAATCACAGTCAGTATTTCTCCATACTTAGCAAACTTGCCCTTGATGGAAGGTAGCCAGATAAATCAGCAACATAGCAGACCAAATAAAACAAATCTTCTTATTTTTTGGCCAGATAAATCTGCTGTGTTGCTGATTTATCTGGCTACCTTCAAGGGCAAGTTTGTTTAGCATTTGGAGTTTGCTGCATCTGTTTTTGGGGACTGTTCTACTTTGTTTGGGCCGTTTTCATCATTTTCTCCATACTTGCATAAGAACAGCCTGGTCAATATCTCTCTTCCCTCTCCTTTGTCAATGGACAGTTTGCCAAAATGTCTTTGAGGCCCATCAGAAGTCATTGTCCATCTCTTTAACAAATTCCTTCCACATCCAGACCTTTGCTTTAGCATCTGTCACAGCTGCTGTTTCTGCTTTCCTAGCTTGAGAATGCCTGTTGGACATATCCAGATGCAGGCATTAATCTGATGGTTTCCTTAACCCATTGGTATCCACCAGCAGGCCCCTGGATTACTGACATGGCAAGTGCTGCCCATATTTTGGATACTGTTCTTTTTCTGCTGCCTCAGCTATCAAAGACTTGTAAAGGGTCTATTTAGACTCCACACCTATACCTCCTCAGGTATATGACAGAAGCTCATCTGCAGGTGGCAGTTGATTTCATTTGGCACAACAGCATCAGGCAGGCATTTTCAAGATACCCTTGCAGAATCCTTGGTTTACTGGGTCTGTCTAGCTGCTGTCCCAGCCATTTGACCTAACTCAGCACTGCTGATCAGCTGAGTGCTTTGCACCTCTCTTATTCTGTGTATCCAGAACGTATGGCCTCTAATCTGATGGCATGACTACAAAGTCAATCGCTGAAATTTGGTGCATTGTGTTCTGGTACCTGCTAAGTTTATGTACATCCCTGCTTTCCAACATGATGTTTGTTATGGAGAATCCATGACAAGCACAGAATTCCAAAAATAATTCTCCCCTTGGGCTCAGATCAAGCAAGCCATTTCTTCGATAAACACCTCTCAGGTTTCTCCATCTTTCCCCTTGAGAAAGAGGAAGCATCCCAGTATAGCTATAGAATCTGTAGGTGGTATCCTATTGATTAACAACAGCCATTGTCTCTAACAAAATATTTCAGAATAGCTGTTAGGTGTATATGCAAAAACAATAGACAAACGTTTTAATTCTGCAACTCATAAGCACACTGAGGTGATACCCTCATTTATCGGCACAGCGTCAGAAGAACAGCATCTAGCCAGGAGCTATTTGCATGGCCTCTCCTGATGGTCAATGGCAGCACAGTCATCACCGTCACTCTAGAAATGGGTTCCAATACTAGCACTGTGTGTAGAGGTAAGAATAACTAAACCTACCTGGTACTGTCTAACCTCCACCACAACTTCTGTCTCCTTTGCCAACATTCTGTGTTCTAAGAAGCCGTTTAAATTGCTGGAATCCAGTCTATCTTAATATTTCCACTTGTGTCTTTCACTTGGTTGCCATTACATTTGATGTCCATATTTCACCAAGTGAGTGGTAGATACACAAAGTGGCTCTACAGAACTTTTTTAGGGTATGCACTTCTAATTAGGCTGTCTGGATTATGTTTCTCACCTGGCTACCTGGATCTCTCCAGGAAACACTATTCTCAGGCCTGGCTCTAGGAACATGGCATCACAGATTAAAAATATCAGGACAAGATGCAGTGTATAGAATAGACAGATATCTGAATGTATGTGGCTTTTACTGAAAGACTGAAAATGGAAGGATAAAAATGACTACGTTTGACTGAAAAGCTATTTCATTGTACATATATGCTTATGCATGTGCACATACTATCTATCTATATATATAAATATATATATATATATATATATATATATATATATATATATATATATATATATATATACATATACATACATACATATAAATATACATACTAACCACTCCTATCTCCACTATATGTTAAAATGTTCCAAATGATTTCTACCTGACTTTGGATAGTTTTTTAATAGATTAGGCACTTTGCATTCAATGTTAAATTTCAAGCTTACTTTACTCCCTTTTGTATACTCTACCCTCTACTATATTGAAGTACAAATCTTTTAATTGTACAGTAATTTTTAATTAATATTCTTGTTTGAGATTCATATTTATTGCATTATTTTTTTTTGTAACCTGGAGTTTTCTCCTCGGGTCTCCACTGAAAATGGGCTATTAGCCCAGTTGGACTAACCCGGTTAACAAATGTCAATAAATAAATATATACATACATACATATATATATATATATATATATATATATATATATATATATATATATATATATATATACACACACACACACACACATATAATACATAACTTGTGTATCATTTTGTCAAAGGTAGCTTTGAATGAAAGTAAAAACAGTAGGTATTTTGGTATGAATTTACTTTTGACTGAAAAGCCATTTCATTGAAAACATTCTACACAACATATATACCATAAAAAACTGCAGGGAGCAAGCTCCCCTGCACCACCCACCTCTCCTTAATTATATATGGTCACACACCTGTGGAGAAAATAAGATATCACCACACATAGGGAATCAGTGCTGGCATACACACTCAATCATCTACAAATCTTGGGGCATGATGTGACAGCAGGCATTGCTAATCCACACAACACCTTTTAAATTACTTCTCAAACACCTCCCACGATCAAAACTGGCACCAGAAATGCTATATGGTATGTTGGTGTTTAGTGCGACCTTGGAGTTAGTATATATATATATATATATATATATATATATATATAGGGTGGGGTGTGCAGGGGGCTTGCCCCTGTGCTTACAGTAAGTGTGCGTGTGTGTGTGTGTGTGTGTGTGTGTGTGTGTGTGTGTGTGTGTGTGTGTGCGCGTGTGTGTGCGTGTTTGTGTTGTGCAGAGGTAGGTGTAGTTGTGTTTGTATGTGTGCTTTAACAGTCACAATTTTGGGTTTCATGGTTTTGGCTTTCAGTTTTTTGGTGTTTCGGCCTTATAGTATCTAAATACTGAAATTCGATATTTGAGTATTTTGAGATTATAAAGTGAATCCCTATATATATATATATATATATATATATATATATATATATGAGTCTACTGTATATAATCGAAAACTTATGTTTTCGAAAATAAACAGTAGACCCACGGTTACGCAAAAGTGCACTTCACCGAAAGTGCACTTTCACGAACACCACTTCAGCGAATGGTTACGGGCCTTAGGGTTAGGGCTTGGGTTAAGGATAGTGGATGGTTAGTAGGGCTATCCACTATCCTTAACCCAAGCCCTAACCCTAAGGTCCATGACTACCGCACCACAGTGGAGGAAATTGTATGTCCTCTACGGTGCAGTAGTCACAGACCTATGTCCTCCACTGTGGGTGCGGTAGTCACAGATCTTAGGGTTAGGGCTTGGGTTAAGGACAGCGGATACCTAGTAGGGCTATCCACTATCCTTAACCCAAGCCCTAACCCTAAGGTCCGTGACTACCGCACTACCGCACCACAGTGGAGGACATTGCCAGTTTGTTCTAGTGGTGTTCACGAAAGTGCACTTTCGGTGAAGTGCACTTTCACATTAGTGGGCACCTACTACCGGATTTCGAAATAGTGTAATTTCGATTCGATCTCCGGTAGTAAACCCATATATATATATATACATATATATAAAGAAATAAGGCCTATATTGGGAAGTAAGTACTTGAACACATTTTAATTTAATTATTTTTTTTTAATTTTATATATTTGTTAGCTAGGTAAGCACTACACTCAACTGTCCATACACAGTAGGCAAATGGAAGTGTAAGGAATCATAGTCCATACACTTGGATACAGGAAGCATCATATTAACAGCTCAGAACCTTTACCCCAACATATGAACTTATCCAACACCCTAAAGTTTACATAGTATAATGAAATAATGTTAGGAAAATGGTACATGCTTGCTCCTCTGGAAATGTTTCATTTTTGTGATGACAGTCTGGGTTCAGAAACAAATTGAGTTCATTTCCAGCAATGTAGCCAAAGATTGCATCACTTCTTAGCATGTCACATTTGATGGGCAGAAAGTGGTACAATTTTTTACAATAATTCCAGATGCTGCTGCATATTTTTGTCTTTGCAGAATAATTAAGTTTGTATTTGTAATACTTCTGTGCCCACCCCACAGCACACAAACACACACACACACACACATATATATATATATATATATATATATATATATATATACATATATATATATATATATATATATATATATATACATATATATATATATATATATATATATATATAAATATATATATATGCTTCTACTATCAAGCAACAGAAAAATGATGAACTCCTCTTGCATTACAGGGGGAAAGTTGACTCTTTTCTCAGACCTAAAATTTGTGATCTACACATAATTCAGTCTGTTCAGAGTAGGATTATCCCATTGTGTTTCAACCCCATCTCTCATCACATGCCCCTTTTACTATATGTAGTGTCTCCAGCTACTGTGCTCAAGAAGGTAGGATACACAAAGGTCTTATAACACAAGTGTGTCATTAAATATCAAAGGTGAGGATAACAGCTAGACATATGAAAGGGAGTTAGGCTTGACCAGAAATTTTTCTACTTTTACCTCAAAGTCAGTGTTGTGATCAAGTTTTCATGCTTTCCTTCCCTGATGTTCATTTTATCCTCTTCTGGGTCACAGGAGAACAGACATCCAGTCCTGGACAGGATGCCAGACCACCACAGGACACGCACCCACAGACATCTGCAGGCACATGAGCTCATCTGGTGCCCAGTACCCCTCCCTGTTCCGGTGACCTTCAACACTAAGTTGTGGAGCAAAAAAAAAGTCTATTATCATCTGTCTACATGAGCTGCAAAAAGAAAAAAAAAAACTACAAGTAATTTGCTTAATTTACAGCAAATGGCTTGCTACAAGCTTCAGTCCTAACCACAGAACCACTACAGTACATAATTTCCATACCAACATTTCTGAATGCCAGTACAGAAATGAATACCAGGACTGAACTACTGGCTGATTGGATCTGCTGATCGCACCTCCTAACACTTTGCACCTGTGGGAGCTGCCTCCTTTGCCTCATCCTAGCTACACTTCTGTGAGCTCCATGTACAGGCCTACAGGCAATTTACAGGATCATCAATTCACCTGCTGACATGCCTTTGAAATGTTTAGATATGAAAACTATAGACCCTGCCAAAAACCCACAGAGACACAGGGAAGATATGCAGACTCCACAGAGAAGGTACCCCACCTGTAAGCCAAACAGGAGAACCAAGGATGCAACTCTAACTGCTGCATCATTGCAAAACCCAGTATCTTGACCATTGACCTCATTAATACCTACTTACACCTATTATGACAGAAAACAATTACTAAATGGTGATAGAAGCAATTAGCATCATGCAGTATGACAGTGGTTGGTGAATTTAGAACAATGGTTTTCCTACCGTAGAAGGGTCAGTCCACTGAGGTGACTTCTGAAGACTTGTGAGATCAAGCTTACAGGTGAAAATCTTCTCATCTTCTCCACCCTGGCCTGTCAGCTCAGGTAAATTTTTGCTTTCTGTTCCTTTAATGATTCTTGCAAATGCATTCACATATAGTCCCTTAACTATTAAACACAAATAATCAAAACATGAAAAAGTAACGCAATCCATTGTATATTTTTATTTACAAAAAAAAAAAAACTTGGGAACTGTACCTCAGTTTAGAGTCACTACCACTATTCTGAGATGCAACATATAATCTACAGCTGCTGCTATTAATATTAATAGTAACAGATGTATGAGATAAGGTTATTCTTAAGTGTATAATGTAATTTATTTAATATGCTACAACATCAATATGGGCAATATCCAAGAAACTATAATGCAGCTTTGGAAACTTGCTTCTTAGTTCTCAGTCCATTAATTACATTTTAAATCATACACAATAAGAGTGTAGTATCTACAATGTAAAGCATAAAATTAGCTAAAATGCTTACGGACTTAGTTTATTTATTATTATTTACTGAAATCTGATTTCCAGGAAAGTCTGACTGGATAGGAGCCCACTTTTAGCAGAGGCCCAGGAGAAAAGATCCAGAGTATTATGAAACATTTTAAGAACAATAATTTTGCAATCTTTAAAAATAATACAAAAAATAAATAAATACAGTTTAAGTAATTATACCAAATTAGACATAAAATGAAAACATTGGTTAAGAATAGGTACAGTTTATATGACAATGATTTAATAGTTAGGACAAATTTTAGCCAGTTTATAGAGGAAATAAAGGCAAGTTAGTATATTATAAATAAGCACTGCAATAAGAAGTGAGAAAAAAGCAGGCTTATGGTATATTTATAGGAAAAGACAAGAGATAGAAATTGATAGAAGTAAGGAAGTGGGTGAAGAAAGAAGAGTAAGGAAAGGTAAGGTGTGAATAGGTATTTGTTCATATTTAGGGATGCAGTGTATCCTGGTGTTGAGCAAGAACAGGGCCAGCCTTTGGCTAGGAAGTCTTTCAGAATGGTTTTGAAGGACTGGAGGGAGGGTATTGACCTAATGGAGAGAGAGATAAGGAGCTCCAGGCCTTAGCAAAATGGAATGAGTATAGACAATGACCAGCAGATTTTATATGTTTGTGGGCAGACAGGAGTTTTTGCTCATTGGATCGTAGTGACCAATTAGCAGCATAGTTGTGTAGAATGTTATTCAGTGCTGTACAAGCAGATGAATTCTGGATAATTGTATAGATGATAAGAAACTGCGTATGTGTTAGCTGATGGGGTAGTTCTAACCAATTTAGACTTTTAAGTGCTATACAGTGGGGGCTTTCTCAAAGGGGTATTTGCTGCAAATTTAGCAACTTTATTATAGCATTGTTCACATTTTCATTTTTCTGATGCCTGAATATTATTAAGGCTGGGTGCACCATAAAGACGTGTGGGGAAGAAATAAGTAGTGGCTAGTACAGCTTTAGTTGGGTTGGTGAGAAGGTTTTTGGCCTTGTAAAGCATCCCTAGTTTTTGATGAGTTTTTCTTATGCAGTTTTGTATATACAGGTCAAATAGGTTCATAGGTGTGTACTAGACTAATGGCCCTGGAACCTTTACAAGCCTAGCTCATAGAAGTGTCTTGGCATCGTGCCGCCCAACGTTAGTTCCCAGTGCCTCTATCAAGTAGAGCCACTGGAGTGACCCCAGGGTGAACTTTCTATTACCCATCCACTTACAAAGATTTCTCTTGAAGAGGGACAGTGAGGTGCTCTGCTTGGCATGTATGGGAAGTCTATTCCAGAGCATGGGCAGTCTCTGGGTGAGGAACCTGACCCTCCAGCATGTTCTGTTGATTGTGGTAATGAGTTTGAGGTCTCTGGAGTATGTGGTGCAGAGGGATTGGGATTTCTTTAGATGTAGCATCTCTAAAAAAGCTGGGTCAGACATGGCTTTGTAAGTCAAGCAGAGATTGCCTCTAAGTAGGCGATATGAGACAGAGAATAGCTGAAGTCTTTTGAGTCTTTCCATGTAGGACATGTGTCTAATGCCTAGGATCCTCTTTGTGAGGTACTTCTGTGGTCTCTCCTGCTGTTGCAGGTGTCTAGTGAGGTACATGCCAAATGGGGCATTATATTCGATGATTGGTAGTGAGAGTAGGGAACAGGTTGAGGAGACCCTCGAGAGATGGAGATATGCTCTAGAGAGAAGAGGAATGAAGGTCAGCAGGACTAAGACAGAATATATGTGTGTGAATGAGAGGGAGGATAGAGGAATGGTGAGGATGCAAGGAGTAGAGGTGGCGAAGGTGGATGAGTTTAAATACTTGGGGTCAATAGTTCAGAGTAACGGTGAGTGTGGAAGAGAGGTGAAGAAGGGAGTACAGGCAGGATGGAGTGGGTGGAGAAGGGTATCAGGAGTGATTTGTGACAGACAAGTACCTGTAAGAGTGAAAGGGAATGTCTATAAGAGAGTAGTGAGACCAGCTATGTTATATGGGTTGGAGACAGTGGCATTGACTAAAAGGCAGGAGTTTAAGCTGGATGTGGCAGAATTAAAGATGTTAAGATTTGCACTGGGTGTGATGAGGGTGGACAGGATTAGGAATAAGTATATTATAGGGTCAGCCCAGGTTGGAAGGTTTGGAGACAAAGCCAGAGAGGCATGATTACGTTGGTTTGGACATGTGCTGAGGAGGGATGCTGAGTATATTGGGAAAAAGATGCTAAGGATGAAGCTACCAGGTAACAGGAAAAGAGGAAGGCCTAAGATAAGGTTTATGGATATGGTGAGAGAGGACATGCAGGTGGTTAGTGTGACAGAACAAGATGCAGAGGACAGGAAGAAATGAAAACAGGTGATCTGCTGTGGCGACCCCTAATGGGAACAGCCGAAAGAAGATGATGATGGTCTAATGAGGGATGAGTAGAAAGAGACAATGACCTTTTTCTTCCTGGATGCAAAACCCTTGGTAATGAGATGTGCCACATAGAAGGACTTACTGACCACAATGGCAATGTGGTGGTTGAAGGAGAGGTTGCTGTCAACCTGTGTCCCCAGATGTCTTATAACTCCTTCAGTGTTCAGTGGGCTCCCATCAATGTAGTAATTAGTGGGAACTGAGTTTTTACCAAAGGGGATGATGACTTTGCGTTAATCTTAAGGCCATGGTTTTGACACCAGTCATTGGTCTCACTGAGGCCTTTCTGTAGGATGTCTGCATCACTTGGGAAGTTAATGGCTCCCAACTTGCAGTCATCTGTGAACTTGGTCAGCCAGAGCCTCTTTGTGTTGACCTGGACTTCTGAGAAGTAGATGCCGAACAGGAGAGGCCCCAGGACCGATCCCTGTGGGACCGCACTTGTGACTGGTCGGCATTCTGACTTGGAGTCTGCTACTTTCACACTGTGTGTTCTATCTGTGAGCCAATTTGCAACCCACCTAGTGATATAGGGGTTGATTTCTAGTTTGATGAGTTTATCAATAATTCCTGAGTGAGGAATGGTATCAAAGGCCTTGGTCAGGTTGAGGTAGGCTGTATGCACTGCCTTACCTTCATCCACAATCCTGGTGACTGACTCAGAGAAGTCAATCAGGTTGAGCAGGCATGAGCTTCCTTTCACAAAGCCAAACTGCATGGGGTCTAGAGTCTGGATAGTTCCTACATCTTTGTTAATCAGGTCCATGATGATGCGCTCCATAGCTTTACATATCTGATTCATCAGGCTAATGGGGCAATAATTCCCACGGTCTGAAATCGCTCCCCCTTTATGGAGAGGGATGACTGTTGCAGTGTACCATTTGGTACTGACAAAGCCTGAGGTGAGGCTGTAACTGAACGTGGCACATAGATGCGGTGCCAATTCACTTTGTAGTTCATGTAGAAATCATCCAGGGATATTATCAGGTCCCATGGAAGCTGTATTCTTGGCCTTGGACAATCCAGCTTTAACCTGTGCTGTAGTAATGCTGGGTGCCTGTCATTCTTCTGGTAATGTGACCGGTCCTTTGACAGGGAGGCGGTAAAGTTGGCACTGAATCTGTCGGCCAGTATGTTGGCAATATCTGTTGGCTCAGTATAGGAGGAACCATTGTGCAGTAACTCAGAGCAAATCTGGGTATTCCCATGGAGGTTCTTGATATAGCTATAGAAGGCTTTGTGATTGTTTTTAGTGTCTGCCGCAATTCTGCCTTTATAGCTGGCTTTAGAGGATTTGATGAGGGATCTCAACTTTTTGTTGAGGCTAATAAGGGAGTTTTTACAGTCTTGGGACTTCACCTTTTTCTGCAACAATTTCTTCCTTCTGTTGTAGAGTTTATTAATGGCAAGTGACCACCAAATTGGCTTCCTTTTTTGGAGGAGAGGGTCTTGGTTCTGTTGGGTATGGCTAGTTCCATGTATTTATGTACATGTTCATACAGTGCATTGGTGTATGATTTGGCAGTCATCCAGCTATTTTCCATTGGCATGGGTGCCGTGAAGTTAGCCACCTCTTGTTTTTAGGAGTCCAAAGTCAGCTTTGGAGAAGTTGTTCAAGGTGGTTACCTTTGCGGGGGGTGTGGGCGAGATGTGGATTTCCATGGTGATTAGTTTATGGTCAGATCTGACCAGGGAGGGATTGACTATTGGAGTAGAGCAATGGTCACCCATGTTAGTAATAACTAGGTCAAGGATGCTGCTTCCTCTAATGGGGGTCAGAATGAGCTGGTCCAGGGAATAGGAACTGATGACTTCCAGGAAGCGTTTGGGCCAGTGTATTGGTGCTTGAGTAGTTTTCCCAGTTGATGGAGGGGTAGTTGAAGTCTCCTAGTAACAGAGTGTTGAGATGGACCTTGATAGATTCCAGGGTGCTTAGGAACATGGAGTTAGAGTCTAGGGACATGGTTGGGGACCCCTAGCAGGCTATGACCTGGATCGCCATCTTACCCAATGTTAGTTGTACCTGAAGTATCTCAGATGTGTTATGCTGGGCTACTAGTCTGGAGGTGTGCATATCCTTTCTGAATATGGAGACACCACCACCTTTGGAGCTTCGGTCCATGTTTCTGGACCAAAATGTGTGGAATGAGTTACAGCCTGGTAGTGCATGGGTGCTTTCTGCCGCTTTAAACCAGGTCTCCGTTACAGCACAAATGTCGATGTTCCCATTTTGAGGAGTGCTTCGAGCGAGTGCATCTTGAGATTTAGACTTTTAGCGTTGAGTAGCATGACCCTCGGATTGTATTTATTTATAGCTGTTACGGTGGTAATTTGGTCTTTGGAACACCACCTAAAAAAGGCACTATAGGGGTGGCAAGAGCCTTAGCCAGTACCCGGAAACCCAGGGGTGACAGATGTAGGTCATCTCTGGTAAAGCATCGAGGTCTGTCAGTCATGTCATCCCAAGCAGACATATACTGGTTCCCCTTAGAATGATACCAGAAACTTAGCCAATTGTTGAAGTCAATCATTTTTTGTTTGTACTGAGTATCATTCTGGATGATGGTAGGATACTGTTCAGGGCTATTCTCATACTTGCCTGGGTCCCATAATCTAAGAGCTCCACCTGTCTCTTTTCATGTAGTCCAGGGTGGTGCATCTCAGGTCATTCACATCCATATGGACAATGACAGAGTCATACTTGTACTTGTTGTGGAGTGACCTGAGTGCATGTGCTATGTGTCAGATTCTGGCACCTGATAGACAGCTGACTGTTACCTTCTCCTTATTCACCCTAGTGAGTGGGACATCTGTGTGCCTCACTATTGAGTCACCTATGATTAGTGTATTGGGCAAAGTTTTTATTCTTAGGCGCTTAGGTTGAGGGGCACACTGTGGAGGTGAGGTATGCTCCTGTGGTTTGTACTGTTTTGTGGTGGTTGAGTGCGTTTCTGTCTTGGAGGTCTCTGCTGTTTGGGTAAATTTCTATGACAGCCTCCGCAAAGGTGGGTGTGTGGTTTGTGTTTTTATGTGAGAGTTGTGATAGTGGATGTTCTGGAGGGCTATGTGTTCCATGTGGTGTGGTGCAGGTGTTGGCCTTCTCTTCTTGACCAGCTAGTCCGGTCTTGGCTGGAGAGTGCATAGCTTCCAATTTGGTAATATAAGTGCATCTCTCACAAGTCTGAGTGTTGGGAGGTAAGAGGAGAGGGTTGTATGTGTACATGAGGCAGTTGCTACACTGCTTCAGAATGCCCAAGTGCACCAGGTTTATAATAGAAAGCACAGTGAACTTCCCTTTAATCATGCCAGGAGGGATGGTTATAACTACTAAGTACTGGAGCTATTTCTGTGAAGAATGGTGAAGAATGACTAGTGCTGATGGCACCTAGGTGTGCTACAATAATTGCTACAAAAACCTGTTGAAGTGCAAAGCGATTAAGCTATCTGAAGTGCAAGAGAGAAAGAACTAGCAAGATCTAGGGGAAAAACTTTATCTCAACTCGGCGGCACTGCACGAAGCTTAAACAAGTGCAAACCCGTGCAAACACGGGCTTTTAAACCAGAAAGATAAAAGGGATGTAAAAACTGCCAAAATGGCCAATAAACTACAATTTCTGGGCCAGAAGCCACTCCTCTTGTAGTAGATAGGCTACCTAGTGTTTGCCACTCCCACTGATAAGCTAGAAGGCTTCCCTCCAACACAGAAAGGCTTGGGTCACTCAGAAGCTTACAAACATTCCTGTATACTGCAAATCTGTATCTGGACCAGACTAGTCACAGGAAAGGCAGGAAACAAGCGCAAATGTGGGCTTTTAAATCAGAAAATTGAAAGGGATGAAAAAGCTGCCCAAACAGCCAATAAATTAAAATGTCTGGGCCAGAAACCACTCCTCTTGTGGTAGATAGGCTTACCTAGTGCTTACCACTCCCACTGATAAGCTAGAAGGCTTCCCTCCAACACAAAAAGGCTTGGGGGAGGGGTCTCAGAAGCTTACAAACATTCCTGGATATAACAAATCTGTATCTGGGCTAGACTAGTTGCCGGAAAGGCAGAAAACAAGCGCAAACGCAGGCTTGATTATCATCTACTATCATCCCTAATAATTTTCTATGAGAAGTGACTTCAATGGTTGCATTACCAAGGAGGGAGAGAACTAACTTTTGTTTTTTCATGGGAGAAGGATTTGGGGAAAATAGTATTTTTTTTTTTAGTTTTGAACATGAGTTGTGAGTTACATAGCCTTGTTTTAGTTGCTGTTAAAGCTTTCTGAGTAATTGTTTGGAGTTATGCCACATTGTCCGATCTGCAAAAGAATGTGTAGTCACTTGCATACTGTATGCATACTGTATTAGGAAGGCCTGCTATGTGGATGTGTGGAGAGTGCTGGTAAGAATGTTAAACAGGAGGAGACCAAGGATAGAGCCCTATGGTACACTGGTGGTGACTGTGAGCTATAGAAAGAGGGTGGAGTGCCATTTTACTGACTGATACCTATTGGATAAGCAGCTTTTGAACCATAGAAGGGTGGGCTAAGAGAGAACTAATGAGGACATCTGAAGTAGAAGTTTGCTGCGACCAAGTCTAGAAATAAGGAGGACACTAGTTAGCCATTATTTTTAGCACTATTGACAGTATTGATAAAGGTTAGAAGTGCAGTGTTAGTACTATGGGAAGAATGAAAGCTGTGTTGTATGGGGGATAGGAGTTTTTCCTGCAGGAGATAGTTTAGCAATTGTTTTTGAATACATTGTTCAAGTATTTTGGAAAGGGGGTATAAGATTGCTACAGGTCTAAACTTAGTAATGTCTGCTGAATTTCCTCCTTTGTGCAGAAAGATAATTTGTGACTCTTTCCAGAGAGAGGAAATGTGTGTTTGGGACAGGGCAGGCAGTGCTACTGGCTGCCATTTTAAGGTATTCACTTGGAAGGTCTTCAGTTGAAGTAGACCACGGTCTGAGTTTGTTTAAGAGTAGTTTTATACAGGATGTGAGCACAGGTTTGAAGGTGAAAGTGAATGTGGTGATACATGGCTGCTAAGCAGGGTTAGGATTAGATGCTGGTGAATTTTTGTTTGAGATGCTATACAATCTATGAAATAAGAGTTGAACTGTATTGTAGTTTTCTGTGATAAGTTATTGGAAGAGGGAGTAGGGTTGAGTTTATAGCCAGGATGCAACATTTCTTTAATGGCTGTTCAGAATTTTTAGGGTTGGGTTTACTATTATTCTGAAAGTTATTATAGTATAATTTTTTATCTTCACTAATTTGCTTTTTAGTATGACTGTAAAGCATTCTGAAGTTTTCAAGATATTATGTTGTATATTTTTGCCCTTCCTTCCATGCTTTTTCTCTATCCTGCATTAGTATTTTACTCTTTTTAGATAGTCAAATTGCTTTATTTGTTTTTAGCATCTATATTCTATGAGGTGCAAGGCTATTTAGTATATTCAGGAAAGTCGTATTGATTTACATCATCATCTACGGAGGGGATTTTCAGGAAGTTCCAGTTAATAAATGATAGGTTAGTAACAAACCTTTCTGGGTTAAATTTGGAAAGGTTGCATGTTGTTTTATAAACATGTTGTTTAAGTGGATGTGTGAGATGCCTGGTTGTGTAGATCGGGAGATGATCACTAAAACAGTCAGAGCTGGAACCTGAGGTGGTGTACTTGCTGGGGTCTGATTCTAGGATCCAGTCTAATATGGAATTTGATGTCTCACTATAATGTGTGGGGTTGTTAATTAGCTGTGTGAAACCAAATAAGTTTACATTAGATGGAGGGGAGTTAGAGGTTATGTCCAACCAACCGACGTTCACACCTCCTAGTAGTATTATTTCTTGTGGAATTGTTATGGATATCCAGTGTGGGATATCTTTTAGTATAGCTGTATTGTCACCAGGATGGATGTAAAGAACAGTAATCCATATTTGCTTATAGTTGTTTAATTTCAGGAAAGTAATAGGAAGCTCTGCTGAACTGAATTTTGGTATCGGTTTGTTGCAAGGAGAAATGTGGCAGCTGCTGGGAAATATTAAAGCAATACCCCCACCTTTCCTCTTTGTATGGTTATTATGGATGATATTATAGCCAGGTAGTGTAATTGTGGATCCATTTACGTTGGGTTTAAGCCTTGTTTCAATTACAGTGAGAATATCAGGCTTATGTTGAGCAATCCAGGCATGTAGTTCAGCATTTTTTTTCTAATGCTTCTAACATTTACGGCAGCAAAAGTTAGAATACTAGGGTTTTGGGTTGACCGTTGTAGGGTTAGAGTAGTGTGTGGAAGAGAATTGTCTTGATGTTCATTTTGATAGGTGGGCCTAGTGTTAGGGTGAATGTCTCCTAGAAGCATTTTAGTATATTGGGAAATTATTGATACTTGTTTTTTAGAGAGCATTTTTCCACTTAATTTTGTATTGGGTGGAGATGAAATGGAATGAATCAGTCTATATTTGGAGTAAAGGTGAGGGGCATTGTTAAATAGATTAGGTGCAATCTGTGGACAATGCATGGAGGAAGTATGAATAGGTGGTTTGGCCAGAGTTGGAGAAATGTTGAGCCCTATTATAGAGTCATGGTGGGAGGAGAGATGGCCCAGTAGTAGGAGAAGAACAGAGGATAAGCTGAGTAGTAGCATGGGCAAGTAAAGGGATCTGTATGTTATAGTTAGCAAGTAGTGAGGAAGTAGGGAAAAATAAATTGTAGGGTAGAAGGATATTTAGTGGTGGTGGAGTCTGAAAGCTGATACAGGGTAGACAGGAAAGAAGTATTGTATATGCAGGATGTAGTACCTATATAGCTAGGAGTTGGGAAACAGCTGACTTGAGTATTGCAGCAGTGATCAACTATTTCATAATGCTTATCTACCTCAGACTATACTAGCAGCTCTTTCCCTCTGCCCTTTGGGGTATAGATATACACATCTGCATGAAGTCAGCATGTAGTAGGAGGTGGAGATGACTCTAATTATATAAGTGCATGATCAGATTTCTTGTGCAGGAAGAGGAAAGCACAGTTGTGTAAGTTACATTTACCATAAAAGTAGATGTTCAATCACTGCTGCAGTAGCCTTTAGCTATATGTGTTATGTCCTGCTCTGGATATAACAGCCATCCAGTCTTTCAAAGGCTTTGGCTCACCAACACACATGCACCCAGGCTACTGAAGCACAAACCCCAAAGACAGAAAACATGTCTATTTGCCAAAAACACTTAGTACTTTCTTGTATCCCAAAAGGGACAAAGACGCTACTGTCCTGAAAAAAAAACAGAAAAGTTAGGAACACATAATCATATATACAAACATAACTATAAACTGACAAGAAGGAGGATAGAGGGAGGAAGGGAGACTGCAGCTACTGCATGAATGATTACTTTGAACATTTACTGTTATGGCAAGTGTAAGTTACACTGCTGTACTATGTTCATCATTGTCACTGCTGCAGTAGCATTTTGGCTACATGGGTAGATTACCATAGCTTATCTAACCTCTGAGGAGGAATAATTGAGATCCAGGAGTTCCTGGAGAATGGTCTTAGCAGTGGTTGTTCTAACCTGGAGAAGGAATCCAGACTGTAATGCTCTGTAAAAGTATGTACAGAGAACTGAATAGCTGCCACTATAATACTTCTACAGTCCAACCCTTTCCAGTATGTCATTGAAGAAGACAAGGTTCTAGTATAATGCAACTGGAACCTGCCTGGAAGTGATCGACCATGGGGGAAATAAAAAGCAACAGCAAGGGACAACTGTCTGGAAATAGTCTTATTTGATATGGTTTGGCCTCTCCTTGTCCAATAACAGGAAGTGCACAACTGTTCATTTTTCCTAAAGGACTTAGCTCTGTCAAGATACAACCTGAGTTGCCTAGGCATGTCCAGAGTATGAAGAATTTTTTCTCCATGTTTTTAAGTTCAGAAAAGAATACATGGAGATCAATATTTTGATTCAAAGCAAACTTTGAAACTAGTATTGGCATGAATGAGGAATCTGTCATAAAAGTATCCATATCCCTATGGAAACTACATAGGGCTCATCCACTGCGAGCTTGCAAATCAGATACTCTCCAGCAGATGTCAGAGCAATAAGCTGAACAGTCTCTCTCAATTGTCCACATTTTTTGAGACTATCCAGACTTTTGCCTCATATCTTTGGTCTGTTTCTCATGACATCTGTGGTCTTCTGGCAAATCGCAGAGGACTGAAGTCACTAAAAATGACATACATCTTCAAAAATTGCATCATAACACAAATCCAAGTATTCTAGCAACTTTCTAAGTTTTTAAGAGCAATATTTAAAATCTGTCCCTATTTTGGGCCTTTGTGCTCCCATTATTTTAGGCCTTGTTCAGATTTCTTGTACTAAGAGGTTGAGAGGTGTGCCAAATCATGAGCTATAAAACAGCATACTGAGCTGGTCCAAAAAAAACCAACAAACAGATTTAACTTTCCAGAACAAAGAGGCTGCTGGAGAAACTCTCAAAGACTTCCATTAAAAAGTCAACTTTCTCCTGAGTTAGGAATTCCTTTTTCAGGGAAGAATCCAGAAAAAGATCCTAGAAACATTATCCCATAAGAAATAATTAAGGAGGATGTCTGATTGTTGTTCTGAAAACCCAGGTTGAGATGGAAATTTGTGACCCATGTAAAGGACTCCTAACACCTAAAAATTACTCCACAAAGGTAAGCAAGTCATCTAAATAAGGAAATCTGTGGATGCCTTGTGGTCTGTGATGAGCTAGCACTTGAGCTAGAAACTTTGTAAACACTCTTGGAGATATAGATAACCCAAGGTAATGCAGAAAGCTGATAATGTGACTCAGTCACAGAAAATCTGAGGAAATTTCTCAAGTATATGGCAATGAGAATGTAATGATAAGCATCTTCCATATTTAGAGTTACTAAAAAACTCCACAGAGAAATGAAAGGTAACAAGCTCTGTAAAGTCAACATCCTGAACTTTGGCACTTTGACAAACAAATCAAGAAAGTACAGGTCGAGAGAACAGGTCTCCAGGAAGCATTTCTCTGACATCAGAAACATTCCATTTGCCATGTACGTTAGAGCACTGGTTCTATGACCCCCAATGAAAGCATATGAGTAGAATAAGAGGAATCACTTCTGTTTAGTTTGGTGGATGAGGTGCAATACCCTGAAAAGGAAGTAGGCTTTCCCATTGCCATTTGTAACCCTCTTCAGCTACTTGCAAAACCCATTTGTCTGAGACAATCTGATGCCAAAATGGAAGACTGAAAACCAATTTGTAGGACAGATTTGAATAGGTAACAGGGAGGGAAGGGGCGGGGGATGTTATCAGTCAATTCAAAATAGTGGCCTGTCCCTTTTTCTGAGAGCATTTCTCCTGTTTATTTGATCCCTTCTTGTCAGAAGCTTGTTGTTTGATTTGATTTTTGAAAAATGAAGCATACTTTATAATAGGTTTTAGGAAGGAGAGCTAGAAATTTTAATTACCCCTAGAATCAATTTGCCTCTTTCATCTAATTTAATGGCTGAGTAGTAGAAGGACCAAAGAAAGACTCCTTACCAAAAGAAGAATTCAAAATTTCAGATTTAATATCTTCAAAAAACTTGTGATTATACACCCAAGCAAAATGTCTCATCACAGTAGCAGTAACTGTAGCACTGGACATAGTCAGCACACTTATGCACTCTAAAGAATGCTTAGATATTGGAGACAAAGAGCAATTATAGGATTCAGAAAGGATCTACCTTCTGAGGGTAATGTTGCATACCACTCAATCATCCAGACTTTCACAGAAAATCCAAACTTTTGCCTCATGTTTTGGTCTTTTCCTCATAAAATTTCTGAATTTCTGAAAATAACTTAGTACTGAAGTCACTGAGTAATGATATACATTTGAGTTTAAGAATTCATATCCTTAAGAAAATGCATCCCAATACAAATCCTGTTATCCTGCAAGTTTCTAAGTTTATAAGAACAATATTTAAGATCTGGCCCTATTTTTGGCCCTTTATCCCCCCATTAGTTTAGGCACTGTCCAGATTTCTTACCCTAATAGGTTGAGAGGTATGAGGCAGACAAACTCCTCAAATTATCAACACAAGCCAATAAGAATTTCAACATATGAGCCTAGTAGTTCAACATTCTGAAGGTTAAAGTAGAAGAAAACATTCTCTACCCAAATCTGCCAAAAAATTTCCCATCAATGTCAGAAGGGTGAGGATTAGCATTGACCACAAACTTGTTAGCAGCTAGACAGGAACTTTATTAATTCTGTCTACCTTTTTAGGAAATGAAGATTGACTACCAGGAACATTGTAGTCTAAGTCAAAAGCATCCTCCAAGGCTGACATAATAGGAGGAAGAGGAGTAGAGTATGGCATATCCACTTACGACATATTATAATATCTCCTTAAAGAGGAGTAAATTAAATTTCTCTTCAGGAGAAACTGAGAAAACACTCTCTTCAAAATCATAATCTGGGACATGATGAAGCCCTGTCCCATGCCTTTTCAGAATCATCTGACAAGTGATCCCACGGAACTGAAGAACAATTATGTAGAACACACACATTTTCCTGCTATTCCACAGGATTCAAAACCTGCAATAAGCCCATAGCAAAGAAATTAATTAATCTATATAAACAGAAAAACTGTTAACAGAAGAATTATGTTTGAGTTTTTTGCTTCTTTTTCCTAGGGACATCCCTAAAAAGAGAGGAACTTAGAGAGGGTACTTTAACATGAGAAAGGGGTTTCTTATCTCAGCTATCCAAGGAAGAACCTCTTGGTGAAACTCCCATGACCAAAGAAAGTGGTTCTCCCTTGCCTAGAATATATAATGGAACAGCCAGAGAGGACATGGTTAATCCCTGTTACATGGTGGTGGTAGGGACTACACCAGAGGGTCCTGAATAAAGCAGTGAGTAGTCTAAGGGGCAAGCCATTGGCCATTACAGTGTTACCCACCAGCGGCTGAGGTACAGACTGAGCCTGCAGTTTTGGAAAGAGATCGTTAGTAATTTTATTTTTCTTAGGTGCAGTAGGAGAAGGTAGCAAAGGACAGGTAAGGTATTCATATTCCTGCAGAGACAGAGAGAGACCTGTTTACCGATAAGCTTAGCTTGAAGGAGTAAGTCAGAAGATAAGTTGTCACTAAAAGTGTTCACAAGCACTATACACATTTACACTTATCCACATTAGTCCTAATAAATCACAAAATAAATGCACAGACAGTAAACCTTTGCCTCAAAATATCCAGCAATACCTTTTCACTGGCAAGCGCAGCTGAAAAGAGCAAGCTGGAAGGAAAGTTGTCATGAAAAGTACACAAGCACTGAACTCACATACTTTCCCCTAAAATGCATACATCCTTAAAACAAAATATCAGTAGTACACGTTTACCAAAAATAAGTGACCAAAATAAAAATAAACAGTCTCAGCTCAAAAAAATCCATCGAGTGAGACATTTCCAGTAAAACAGTAAACACAAATAGACCCAGTAAAAATAAGATAAAAATTTACAAGGGAGTGTGGAAGGGAGACAAGTTGCTATAATAGTTAAGGTCATAGCCTCCCATCCACAAGATATAAGGTTCAATCCTGACCTCCGGTCAATGCCTATTTAGAGTTTGTATGTTCTCCCTGAGTGTCTGTGGGGTTCTTCCAACCTCCGAAAAACATGCTGCTCCGAAAAACATGCTGAGTGTTTCCATCTCAAACTCACCAAGCACAGCAGCACAGACTCTACATGCAGCACAGACTCTACATGGTGTCCTAGCCACTTGACAGTGTAAACTATGGCTCTAGGTGATTCGGTCATGATGATTAACATCATCAAATGGGCATGGGTATTTGCCAGTGATAAGTGGGTTGAGGATCTGGCCTGCTCCAGGGACCCATGTTAACAGTGGGAGGGGTGTTTGTGCCCCTATTGGCCATTATGTGCCCACCATAAAGCCCTGGGGTCTATATTGAAAACTCGAACATTGACTTATCCGAACACCTAAACGCCGACATGTCTTCATCGAACCACAAAAACATTGATCGTCCTGAAGCGCGAAATCCAAAACGTCAATTCGTCATGGTTGGCCCTTTTGCGGTATAGCTCCGTAAGGTAAGTGTGTGATAGTTACGGAACTTAGGGTTAGGGTGCAGGTTAAGGTAAGTGCATAGATGGTAATGTATGTTAGATTTAGTGTACGGTTAGAAGTAGGGTTTTATTAAGTGTATGTGTGGAGATTATTTAGTTTGTTTGGGTATAGTTTTTTAAGGAAAGTGTGCGATAGTTACGGACCTTAGGGTTAGGGTGCGGGTTAAGTTAAGTGCATACTTGGTGGTATATGAAAGATTTAGTGTAGAGTTAGAAGTAGGGTTTAGTTTAGGGTTAGAAGTAGGGTTTTGTTTAGTGTATTTATGTGGTTTATTTAGTTAGATAGTATGTAGCGGGCGGTGGGATGGGACAACTATGATATTTCGAGTTTTTGAATTTCAAGGTTTAGGGCGTTCGGTGTATTTGCGGTTTGCAGAATATGTGTCGGTGTTTAGGTGTTCGGGTAAGTCAACATTCGAGTTTTCAATATAGATCCATGCCCTGCATTCACTGGGTCAATAAGCTACTGGTTGGCAGTTGCCTAGCCTGAGTTACCTGGGATAGCTCTGTTGAGTGAAAACTGGACATAAAACCAATCATCCTGCCAAACTTCTACACTCAATATAAGTTCACTGACAGGACACAACTAGGAAGTGGATGACATGATAGTATGGAGGAGGCTGGATATCCTATGTATCCAAGAGACAAGATGGAAGGGCAGTGCAGCAAAGACACTCGGCTTAGGATCCAGTCTACTACTCAGGAGGAGGACAGGCTAGAAATGGTGTGGGAATTGTGGTGAGAGAGAGGCTTCAGAAGACAGTAAGGGATATCATCAGAATTAGTGACAGACTCATGGGAATCAGACTCCAGTGTAAAATCAGGGCAGTATTCATAATCTCAGACTATGCCCCACAGCAGGGTGATAGTGAAGAAAAGAGTGCATTCAGACAGCAGTTGAAGGACCTACTAGATAAAGCAGGACAACATGAACTGGTGTTGATATGGATGTCTTGAATGGAACAGGCAGAACAGAATATAAGGACGACCTGAGATCCACATGGGTGGTGCAACATGAATAAAAAAGGAGAGGCCATTCTACACTTCTGTCTTGCCAACACGTGGTTCAGACAGACAGACGGTCACAAGATCACATACAAGAGTGGCCAAAATGCAATTCAGGTAGACTTCCTCCTAGTGAGGAAACAGCACTGTTGTGTAATCAGTGATTGTAAAGTCATTCCCAGTAAAACAGTTGGCCCACATCATAAACTACTGGTTGCCATAATCAGCTGCAAGCAATGATCAGAGAAGACTCTAAGGTCAACAGAGACCAAGATGAAGACCTGGAAGTTGACTGGAGTGAAAGTACAACATTTCAAAGAATCACTCAGGGCTATAGCACCCAAGAAGAGGAGGAAATAGGTGAAGTTAAAGTAGAATGGCAGTGCCTCAAAACAACATATATGTGGCAGTGCCAGATATGGAAATAAGGTACATAAGGAAAGCTGGTGGTGGAATGCAGAAGTACATAAAGTCATCACATTGCCACTGTGGTCAGAAAGTCCTTCTATGTGGCACATCTCATTACTATGGGTTTTGCATCCAGGAAGAAAGAGGTCATTACTACTCTACTCTACTACTACTCTAGTCTCTACTCTTCCCTCATTAGGCCAATCATCGAGTACAATGCCCCATTTGGCATGTACCTCACTAGACACCTGCAACAACTGGAGAGGCTGCAAAAGTACCTCACAAAGAGGATTCTAGGCCTTAAAAACTTGTCCTATATGGACAGATTCAAACAACTCCAACTAATTTCTGTCTCATATCGCCTACTTAGAGATGATTTCTGCTTGACTTACAAAGCCATGTCTGACCCAGCTCTGTTAAAAATGCTACAGCTAAAGAAATACCAATCCCTCCACACCACACACTCCAGAGACCTCAACCTTATTATCACAATCAAAAGAACGTGCTGGAGGGACAGGTTCATAACCCAGAGAGTTCCCATGCTATGGAATAGACTTCCCATACATGTCAAGCATAGCACCTCACTGGCCCTCTTCAAGAGAAATCTTGATGAGTGGATGGGAAATAGAAAATTCACCCCAGGGATCACTCCAGTGGCTTTACTCGACAGAGGCACTGGGAACTAAGGTTGGGTGGCACGATGCCAGTGTAATCCTATGGGCTAGGCTTGTATAGGCTCCAGGGCCATTAGCCTACTACACACCTATGAATCTATGAACTTTTTCTTCTACTGTGTGATCCCTTTTCTTTCCTCTTCTAACTTTCTCATTTTCCTGTTTATCAGTACTGCTTTTAGTATTACACTCCTTCCTTTTGTTGTCTCTTGCTCTACTCTCCACCTAAAAAGTGGGAGATAGGAAAGACAGAGCAGGCTATGAAGGAATACTGGTTGGCTAACAAAGAAGCTAAAAAAGGAGTTGCAACAGTGAAGAACAGGGCATAGGAGACACTCTACCAGCTTATGTAAACTGACACAGTAGGTGGCACAAAGAAATTATATCAGGTTTCAAGAAAAAGACAGAAAGATAAAGATAATCAGACATCCTTCATAAGAGATGTCAGCAACAACCTGGACACCAGTCCACAGGACATCAAAGATATATGGAAAGAGTACTTCCAGCAGATTCTGAATGAAGAAAACCCCACAGAAGCTGTACTGCCCCATACACAGCCTATGATGAGAGAAGATGAGGAGCCTACCCTAGAAGAAGTAAGAACAGCACTAAGGAAAATGAAATCAGGGAAAGCAGCAGGCTCAGATGAGGTCACAGCAGATATGATAAAAATGCTGGGTGAGATGGGGAGAAATGGCTCCTGAGGGTACTTACAGCAGTGTGGAGAGAAAGTCGTATCCCAGATGACTGGAGAATAAGCATACTCATGTCAATGTACAAGAACAAAGGGGACATCCACAACTATGGACAGTACATAGGAAGCAAACTCCTGTCACACTGCATGAAAATTCTGGAGAGGGTGATGGATAATGGGACACACCATGACTGACCCAATGTTTGCAGTGAGACAGATAGTTGAGATGAAGCTAGAGATGAGGAGAGTCCAACTGGGCATTCTTAGGCTTGGGAAAAGCATATGACAAGGTCCAAATAATCTGATTTTGGTAATACTGTGGTGGTTTGAAATTCCATAAATATTAATAGAATTAGTGCAGGCTATGCACAAGGACCCAGTGACTCAAGTATGAACAGTGTTTGGTCTCACAATGGGGTTCACAGTAGAAGTGGGTATGCACCATGGTTCAGCTCTGAGTCCACTGCTGTTCATACTAGTGATGGACTACATTAGCAAACAGGTCTGAGGGGACAGACCAACAAAGGCAGATGATGAGGCATTACAGGCAGACTCTGAGTAAGAACTTCAGCAAAGGAAAGGGGAATGGAATGCAAAACTGAAGGTACATGGGATGAAACTAAGCACAGATAAGGCAGTGGAAATGGCAGCAAATTTGGGAAATCAAAATAAGCTGAGAAATGAAGTAGAAATGAACTTAGTGGAACAGGTTAACAGCTTCAAGCATCTGGGAGAGATTGTTGAGGAAAAGGGAAGTCTGAATGAAGAGTTCAAAGCTAGAATCACAGGGGCTGCAGCCAAATGGCATAGAGTGTCAGGTGTAGTGTATGACAGAAGCATTCCAAAGAAACTGAAAAGTAAGGTCTACAAAACAGTGGTGCAACCAGTACTACTGTACGGTATAGAAACCTGGGCAGTAAAGGCAGAGGAGATGAGAAATCTAAAGGTGATGGAAATCAAGTGCCTGAGAAGAGTGGTAGGATGCATACTGTGGTACAGAAGTAGAAATAAGGACATAAGAGCAGAAGCCAAAGTAGCTCCAATTGTAGAAAAGATCAAACAGAACAGATTACGGTGGTTTGGGCACAAAGAAAAGCAGAAGACAATCAGGTGAAGAAGATTTGGAACAGACAGGAAGAAAGCAAGAAGAAAAGAGGTCATCCAGCAAAGAGATGGATGGATTGTGTGACAGAAGATCTGTGAATCAGGCATGAGTGTTGAAGAAGGTAGGAGTGTGGCATTAAATCAAAAGAGATGGCGACAGTTAATATGATACCCTGACCCCAAGTAGAAAATGGGAAGAAGGGGGTTGATGATGATGATGATGTGGAAGGGTCCCTCAAAGGGGACTTATCTGCCAGCAAAGAAGACTGGAGCTGACCATTGATAGTTTGAAGCCCAGAAGGAGCGTTTTCAAGGGCAGCAAGAAAGTATTGAGTATTTTTGGCACCCAGGCTGCTGTAGCACAAACTCTAAAAGGAGAAAATAGTAGCCTGGGCTCCAAAAACAGGCTCTGGATGACTGGTTGGATGTTATATTCTGGGCAAGATATTTATTTATTTTATTTTACATTTCTTAACTGGGAAAGCCCACTGGACACAGATCCATTTTCAGTGGAGTCACGGGAAGAAAAACTCCAGAAATAAGAAAACGTAATATGTAATGTATAGACAAAAATTACAAAGAAAAGTTACGTTCAAGTACAGTTATACATAGGTCAAGTAGTAACTACAAACATAATAACACAATTGGTGAAACAGAGAAGTAATACAACATTACTAAAGTCTCAAGCCTATGAGAACATCAACATAATAGCTGGATTGACAAGTGTAAAACGACATCATCATAACGGTTGATGAAAAGTCTAAACCAGAACAAAATCTCATTTTTATTAAATCATATGTATATGTACAGCCCTAGGATCTAGACCCATTAGTTGTCAATTAAAAATTGTCATGTAAGATTAGGAGTGGTAAGCATAGTGGAGGAGGGGCTAAACTACAGGAGGGTATACCCTGGTGTATTGCAGGAGCATAGCCAGCTATTAATGAGATGGGTTTTTAATGATTTTTTTAAACTGAGTAAAGGAGGTGATAGTAGGTATATGACTGGGTACAGCATTCCAGATTTTAGATACATAATTAGAGAAGAGGGAGCCACCTGCACTGTTATTAGAGTTAGTTACTTTTAGAATAGATTTGTTACTGGAGCAAAGAGTCCTATTATTGCTGTGGAGGTGAAGCAGGTTTTGTAGTGCATGTTATTTTTCCAGGTGATACAGAATTTTATGGGCCAGAGCAAGTTGAGTGTAGTGTAAGAGTTGGGGAAGTTCCAACCAGTTGAGCTGCTTCAAGGATGAGCAGTGGTGAGATCTAAATATGGAGTCAGAGGCGAATCTGGTGATTTTGTTGTAGCATGAGTCAAGCTTAGCTACGTCTGCTTTTCTAAGGTTGGTTAGAATAGGTGAGGCATAGAGTAGGGTAGAAATTAGGTGAGTGTAGACTATGGTTGCTTTTGTTGGTTGGGTAAAGGAACTGCCTATTGCTATAGATGGTACCTAGTTTTTTGTGGACTTTCTTGATGGTCTGGAAGATGTGAATATCAAATCTGAGATTGTTATCAATCTCTACACCAAGGAGTTTTGTGTGCTCTATGGGAGAGACAGTGGTTTTGTTGCTGGACATGACGTCCCGCTCACCAGGCTGAATAAAGAGAAGGTCACGGTGAGCTGCCTGTCGGGTGCTAGGATCCGCCACATAATGCAAGCACACAGGTCACTCCAAAGCAAATACAAATATGACTCAGTCATTGTACATGCTGGTGTGAATGACCTGAGACGTACCTCCCTGGACTACATGAATAGAGACATAGAGGAGCTCTCTGATCATGTAGCCCAGGCTGGTATGACCCTGACCTTGAGCAGCATCTTACCCTCACCTAGAATGATGCCACAGTACAAAGACAAAATGATGGATTTTAACAATTGGCTAAAATTTTTGTGTCATTCAAAGGGGATCCAGTGTCTGTCAGCCTTGGATGACATGCTCGACAAGCCACGTTGCTTCACTAGGGACGGCTTGCACCTGTCACCACTGGGCTTTCGGATATTGGCAAAGGCTCTTGCCACCCCCATAGTGCCTTTTTTAGGCAAGGCTCAAAAGTCAAACCCACCCCCATAGACAGCACAAGGAACAAGAAACTAAGGGTAATGCTGCTAAACGCCAGAAGTCTTAACCTCAAGATGCACGCACTCGAAGCTCTCCTCAGTATGGAGAACATAGATATCTGTGCAGTGACAGAAACCTGGTTCAAGGCTCCAGAGAGCACACCAGCACTACCAGGCTATACCTCATATCATGCTTTTCGGCCCCAAAACCAGGACCGAACCACAGAAGGAGGGGGAGTTTCCATATTTATCAAGGATATCCACACCTCCAGGTTAGTAGCATTGCACGAAGTATCGGAGACCATCCATGTGCAACTAACAGTGGGCAAGACTGCTTTTCAGTTTATAGCATCCTACAGTCCACCCTCTCAAAGTCAGGAATCCCACTCGGCTTTCCTGAAAACATTGGAGAACATAAAGATCTCTCCGAACACCATTATATTGGGCGACTTCAACTACCCAAACATTGAGTGGGAGCACTACTCAAGCCCCAGCACCTTAGCCCAAAGGTTCCTGGAAATTATAAACTCAAATGCTATAGAACAACTAATCACCACTCCCACAAGAGGGGACAACATACTAGACCTGATCATTACCAACATGGGGACTCTATGCTCCACACCAGAAGTATATCCCTCATTGGTAAGATCCGACCATAAATTAATTTCACTGGATGTCCACATCCCGACCCCACCCCCAGCCCAGAAAACCACAGTGAAAAACTTCTCAAAAGCGAACTTCTCACTTCTCAAAACCAAAGTGGAATCCTTCAAGGCCCCAGGGCCAGTGGAAACTACAGCCCAAACTGCAGAATCCTATATAAACACATTCTACGGACATCTCCAGGAATGCATGGATCATGCTATCCCAAACAAAACCAAGACCCAATCATCCAAAGGCAGGCGTCCAGTCTGGTGGACCCTTGCCATAAATAAACTGTACAACAGAAGGAGGAAGCTACTACATGATAGAGCAAAATCCCTAATAGGGAAGGCATCTCTGATCAGTACTAGCAAAAAATTACGATCCCTCATAAAATCCTCCAAGGCCAGCTTCGAGAGAAAAATTGCACAGGACACCAAAGACAATCATAAGGCTTTTTTCAGTTATGTTAGAAACCTGGGATGCAACTCCCAGACTTGTTCTGAGTTGATTCTATACGACAAAAAATACACTGAACCCACAGACGTCGCCAATATCCTGGCAGACAGGTTCAGTGCAAACTTCTCCACCCCCCCCCCCCAAAGAGCAAGTACTATCCCGGCGGAGGGCTGCCTCACAAACATCTCTGATGCTCAGGTGAAGGCTGCCCTCTCCAAAGCAAAAAACACTGCTTCCATGGGACCAGATGGCATCCCAGGTTGCGTCCTACATGAACTCCAAGAGGAACTAATCCCGCAAATAAAACAGCTATAGAATCTCAGCCTCACTACAGGATATGTGCCCACAGAATGGCGTACAGCAACAGTGGTCCCACTCCACAAAGGTGGAGCCTCTACGGACCCTGGAAACTATCGCCCCATAAGCCTGACTAGCTTAGTCTGCAAGGCTATGGAGAGGATCATCATGGAACTCATAAACAAAGACATTGGGGACCTACAGACACTAGATCCTACCCAGTTCGGCTTTGTCAAGGGCAGATCCTGCCTTTTGAACCTGGTTGACTTCTTTGAAACAGTCACCAAAGCCATAGATGAAGGGAAGGTAGTCCAAACAGCCTATCTGGACCTTGCAAAGGCATTTGACACAATACCCCACTCGGGCATCATAGATAAGCTATCCAGCTTAAATATAAACCCCTATGTCACAAGATGGGTCGCAAACTGGCTCAAAGACAGAACCCACAGAGTGAGAGTTGCTGGAGCCATGTCCGACTCGAAACCGGTCACAAGTGGCATCCCACAGAGTTCTGTCCTGGGACCACTCTTGTTCGGTATATACTTTTCTGAAGTACAGGCAAACGTGGGAGGACTATGGCTCACCAAGTTCGCAGACGACTGCAAACTGGGCGCCATAATCAACTCTCCAGCTGACACAAACATCCTTCAAAAAGGTCACACAGAGACAGATAACTGGTGCCAGCGCCATGGTTTAAAGCTAAATGCCAAAAAATGTATAGTCATACCCTTTGGCAAAAACAATGTGCCCACAAATTACCACATAGGCGGAAACCCATTAAGTACAGAGAAAGTTATTAGGGACCTGGGGACCCAAGTTGATAGCAATCTCTCCTTTGAAAACCACATTGCCAAAGTGGTTAGAAAGACCTTCTACATAGCCCACCTCATCACGAAGGGTTTCACATCTAGATCAAGAGAGGTAATCGTGCCCCTTTATTCATCCCTCATCAGGCCCATCATAGAATACAATGCCCCTTTTGGGATGTACCTTACCCGACACCTGCAGCAATTAGAAAGACCCCAAAAGTATCTCACCAAGAGGATCAAGGGTCTCAAACAGATGCCATATGCTGCTCGGTTAAAAAAAACTCCAGCTCTACTCAGTTGCATAATGCCTACTTCGAGGCGATCTATGCCTGACATACAAAGCCATGTCAAATCCAGAATTAATGGACATGCTCCACCTCAGTAAATCTAAATCCCTTAGAGCCACATGCTCGAGGGACTTGAACCTCAGCACAGAAATAAATAGAACTTGCTGGAGGGACAGGTTCATAACCCAGAGGCTCCCTTCGCTCTGGAATAGAATTCCAGTTCATGTGAGGCAGAGCACCTCACTGAATCTCTTCAAGAAGAATCTCGATAGGTGGATGGGGGATCATAGGTTTGTCCCAGGGATTACTCCCGTGTCACTATTAGACAGAGGCACAGTAAACTAAACCTTAAAAAGGGCACAGTATACTCAAATCAAGGGGTGGCGTAAGCCATACAGAATCGGGCTAGACTTATAATTGCCCCAGGGCAGATAGCCTAGTATGAACCTATGAACCTATGAACCTATAAAGGTGGTATCATATCCATATTCATCAAGGATACCCACACCTCCAGGTTAGTGGCACAACATGATACTTCAGAGATCATCCACATGCAACTAACAACGGGCAAAATTGCAATTCAAATTGTAGCTTGCTACAGATCACTCACCATTTCCCAGGACCTACATTTTGCATTTCTGGAAACACTGGGAAACATAAAGGTCCTACCAAACACCCTAATATTGGGTGATTTCAATTACCCAAACATTAACTGGGAGAACTACTCAAGTACTAACTCCCTTGCCCAACATTTCCTAGAATTTATAACCTCAAATGCTCTGGATCAACTGGTCAACACTCCCACCAGAGGTGACAACATTTTGGACCTGGTCATCACCAACATGGGCGACTGGTGTTCCACACCGGAGGTCAACCTCTTGCTGGTTAGATCTGACCATAAACAAATCACTCTGGATATCCGCATTCCGCCCCCACCCCACGTCAAGGAAACCACCAAGAAAAACTTTTCAAAAGTAAACTTCACATTACTTAAGACCGAGGTGGAAAGTTTCAAAGCCCCCATGCTAAAGGATAACACTGTCCAAGCTACAAAATCCTTTACTAATGCATTCTATGGGTACCTACAAGAATGCATGGATCATGCTATCGCAAGCTAAACCAAGACTCACTCCTCCAAGAAAAAGAAACCAGTTTGGTGGACCCCTGCCATAAACAAGCCATACAACAGAAGAAAGAAACTAGTACAGAAAAGAGCAAAATCCCAAAAAGGGAAGACATCCCTAATCAGTATCAGCAAGAAACTACGATCCCTCATAAAATCATCCAAGGCTAGCTTCGAAAGAAAAATTGCCAAGGACTCCAAAGATAACCACAAGGCATTCTTTAGCTATGTCAAGAATCTATGTGGCAATGCTCAGATCTGCTTGGAGTTAGTGCAGAATGGCACAAAATACACTGAATTGACAATATTGCCAACATCCTGGCAGACAGGTTCAGTGCAAACTTCACCTCCCTCTCACCCCCAAAAGGGCCCATAACCATACCAGAAGAATGTAGAGCCCCTGAAATCACAGACACTCAGGTTAAAACAGCCCTCTCCAAAGCCAAAAACACAGCATCAATGGGACCGGACAGTGTCCCAGGCTGTGTCCTACATGAGTTCAAAGACGAACTAACCCCACACCTAAACACGCTGTTCAAACTCAGCCTCTCCACAGGCTACATACCCATAGAGTGACGCACAGCAATAGTTATTCCACTCCACAAAGGTGAAGCCACAACAGACCCCGGGAACTATTGCCCTATAAGCCTGACTAGCTAGGTCTGCAAGGCTATGGAGCGCATCATCATGGAACTTATTAACAGAGACACTGGGAACCTCCAAACACTGGACCCTACCCAGTTCAGCTTTGTTAAGGGCAGATCATGCCTCCTAAACCTGGTGGACTTCTTTGAGACAGTTACCAAGGCTATAGACGAGGGAAAGGTGGTACACATAGCCTACCTAGACCTCGCAAAGGCCTTTGACAACATTCCCTACTCTGGTATTATAGACAAGCTCACCAGCCTGAAAATAATCCCCTATGTCATAAGATATGTTGCCAACTGGCTCATGGAAAGAACCCACATGGTGAGAGCTGTGGGAGCTAGGTCCGACTCTAAACTGGTTACAAGTGGCGTTCCTCAGGGCTCAGTCCTAGGACCCCTCCTGTTTGGCATATACTTCTGAGAGGTACAGGCAAGCACAGGAGGACTATGGCTGACCAAGTTTGCAGACGACTGCAAACTAGGGTCTATAACTGACTCTCTGGCTAACACAGACATCCTCCAAAAGGGTCTCACTGAGACAGATACCTGTTGTCAAAATCATGGCCTCAAGCTAAATGCAAAAAAGTGCATAGTCATCCCCCTTTGGAAAAAACAAAGTACCCACCAACTACCACATAGGTGGTAGTCCCCTAAATACAGAAGACATAATAAGGGATCTGGGGACCCAAGTAGATAGTAGTCTCTCCTTTGATAATCACATTGCCAAAGTGGTTAGAAAATCCTTCTATGTGGCTCGCCTAATCACAAAAGGGTTCGCATCCAGATCAAAAGAAGTCATTGTGCTGCTCTACTCATCACTCATCAGACCCATCTTAGAGTAGAATGCCCCATTTGGGATGTACCTTACAAGACACCTGCAACAGCTGGAAAGACCACAGAAGTACCTCACCAAGAGGATCACTGGCCTCAAAAAGATGCCCTATGCAGCTCGACTGAAGAAACTCCAGCTGTATTCGGTTGCATACCACCTACTCAGAGGTGACCTTTACCTGACATACAAGGCCATGTCCAACCCAGAATTGATGAACATGCTCCCCCTAAAGAAAACCATATCCCCTCGAGCCACACACTCTAGGGATCTAAACCTGACTACAACAATAAATAGGACATGCTGGAGGGATAGATTCCTGTCTCAGAGACTTCCCAAGCTTTGGAACAAGATTCCAATCTTCATTAGGCAGAGCTCCCCACTAACACTCTTCAAGAGAAACCTTGACTACTGGATGTGAAACAGAAAGTTTACCCCGGAGATCACTTCAGTGGCTCTGCTGGACAGAGGCACAGGGAACTAATCTAAGGGGGCGGCGAAAGCCAACACATTCTGGCTAGGCTTATAAATGCCTTTGGACAGATAGCCTAGTGCCTACCTATGAACCTATGGTAGTTGATGAGGAAGACCTAGTAGGTTTAAAGAGCAGTAGTTTGGTTTTAGCAGGGTTTTGTATAAGTTGGATATTTAATAGCCATGCTTCAATAGTGAGGAATGATTCTTGTGTTAATGTATGAAGTTCCTTTAGTGAGGAAGATGCACAAATTAACACAGAATCATCTGCATACCCTATAACAGATGCATTGGGAGTAGAGGAATAAAGCTTTTTGGTGTATAGGGTGAACAGCAATGGGCCTAATATAGAACCTTGGAGAACACCAAGGGTGACTGGAATAAGAGACGAGAGGTCTTCTTTCCACAGAACTGCCTGCTTAAGGCCAGCTAAATACCTCTGAAACCATGCTATGGATGACTGAGAAAGAGCTAATTCAGATAGTTCTGTGATCAGAACGTCATGTCTAACCATATCAAAAGCCTTTGATAGGTCATGAAAGGTAGCAGAAACATATTTACCATTGTTTCTATGAGAGTTTACTGTATTGGTGAAGGACAAAAGGGCAGTGGTGGTACTATGGAAGGGGCAAAACTCATGCTGAGTTTTTGAGAGAAGTTTGTGTATATGGAGGTAGTCTAATATTTGGAAATGTATGCACTTTTCAAGGATGTTTGCTAAAGGGGATAGTATTGCTATTGGTCGGTAGTTTGTAAGTTCTGTGGAGTTGCCTCCTTTATGTAGGGGGAATATATAAGATATTTTCCAAATCTCGGGGACAATGGCTTCTGAAAGGGATATCTTAATTAGAATGGCTATTGGGTAGGCCAGTGTGTCAGCAGCAGTTTTTAGGAATTCCCCTGGTAATTTTCCACAGCTGGAGTAGTGGGCTTTAGTTTTTTGAGGTATTTTTTATCCTATCTGTAGAGATGGGCTGGAATTGGAAGGATTTATTATTTGTGTGAGTACTGGAGGGTTCAAAGGAGGGGGTTTTGTGTTATTTTTTTCTGTTGGTTGGCTAGGGTTAGAATTGTCTCAGTAAAGTATTTGTTAAATTGAGCAGGAATGCTACCTGTGGCATTTACTAGAGTGGGAGAGGGAGTACCACTTTTGCCTGGTAGTAGTAATTTGTTAATGGCTGCCTAAACTTTTTGAGGGTGATGTTGGTGTTTGATTTGAAGGGTGGAGTAGTAATTAATCTTGTCAAGTTTTACTAGCTTCTTGGCTTTATTCCTAAGCACCTGATATTTTTGTTTAGCAGCTGGGGACTTGACTGTATGCCAAAGATCCCATGCTTTGTCCCTGGCTTTGAGGAGGAGTTTGGTTTCTTTGTTAAGCCAAGGGGTGGGATTAGCTCTGATTCATAAGGTTCTGGGAGCGGCATGAAGATTTAATATGCCTAGGAAGGTGTTATTAAAGTAGGAAACTGCCTCATTTAATTCCGGGTATTTCAGGGGTTCCCAATCACAATGTTTTAGTTCTATAACGAAGTTGATGGGGTTAAAGTTCTTTTTGCTTCTGATGGTATAGTAGACAGTACCCTTGGGATTATGATTACATTGTCGTAGTAGGAAGGGTAGCAGGTGGTCACTTAGACCATCTGGAAGGCATCCTGCAAGTATTAGTTAGAATCCAGTCTAGGATTGTTTCCTTGTTAGTTGCCTTATCAATTCTTGTAGGTGTGTGGATGGTTTGGGTAAAGCCATGGAGGTTAATATGATTTGTTGGGGTGGGGGAGTTACAGGATAGCCAATCTAAATTGCAATCACCCAGAATGATGGTTTTGTTTTGGAGAGATAAACAGGACCAATGAAGTAGATTTTCTAGAGTGGGTATATTGTTACCAGGAGGTATGTAGCATCCAATTATGTTTATTAATTTATTGGAGTTGAATTTCAGTTGGGTGAACAATATTTCAGCATTGTCAACACAGGGATAATTTATGCTTAATGGCTGCAATGTGAGGTGATCATTAAAGAGTATAGCAATGCCACCACCTATTTTGTCCTTTCTATCTTTCCTTAGGATGTTGTATCCTGGAGGGATAATTTCATTGTCACTGTTGTGTGGCTTAAGCCAAGTCTCACTTATGACAGTTATGTCTGGCAATTATAGGGAGAGGCAGGCGTGTAGATCATGGATTTTGTTGGAGATACTTCTACAGTTTACATTTAGAAAGAGTAAGTCAATTGTTTTCCTAGGGGTTTGATTTAAGCTATTGGGGAGATGGAGAATGTGAGGCGTGGAAAGGTTTGAAGGAGTAGCTGGTCCAGGAATAGGATGTACATCCCCACAGCAAGACAATTTAGAGGCTGCAGGCTAATGCAGCAATGATACAGAAAAACATATTAGGTGAAGAATCGAGGCAAAAAGAGGTAATTGGGTAAAAACAGCTTAATCAAAAAGTGGAAATATTTAAAAATCACTCCATCTTATGTCTGAACTACCTTCTTGTATTTAGACACTTACTGTGAGACAGGATAGCACCTGGGCTAATTTGGCATAAAAATACTACAACCAGTACTGAGAGCACTAAGAGCTCTTATGAATTAAAATCCTCCACATCCTAGAGACAAATTTTTGGAATGTTACATGCCTAATCTTGATGCATGGCCTGCCTTGAGAATGTATACCTATGCATATATAAAACAGGTAGAAACAAATTAGCTTCTGTGCTGCAGAAGCTTAGAGATCTCTACACATTGGGAGGGCAACATCTGTGCTTCACAGCCCCTAGTAAGGAGCTTCTCATCCTTCCTTCCTTCTGCCTACTTCCATTTTGCAAATAAATAAATAAATAAATAAATAAATAAAACCTCCAATAGCAGTGTAATTTTATGTCTTTTTTCTGGATAAAGCCTAAAATGATGGGGGGACAAATAGGAACAGATTTTAAATATTGCTCTTACAAACTTAGAAAGTTGATAGAATAATCGGTTTTGCATTAGCATGAATTCTCTGAAGGATGTGGAGTCTTAAACTCAAATGTTTGTCATTATTTAATGACTTCAATCTTCAACTATTTGCCAGAAAAGTACAGATTTTAGGAGGAACACACCAAAAATATGAGGCAAAAATCTGGACATTCAATCACACACACACACACACACGTACACACACACACACACACACACACACACACACACACACACACACACACACACACACACACACACACACACACACACACAGTCACTTTGTCATTCATACCTGCTTTCTCTCACACATCTCTCTCTCTCTCTCCTGATCAAACACACAGAGTCACTTCCTCATTCATACCTGCATTCACTCACACATCGCTCTCACTCTCTCCCGATCAAACACACACACAGCCACTTCCTCATTCATTCATGCATTCATTCACACATCGCTCACTCTCCCGATCACACACACACACACACACACACACACACACACACACACACACACACACACACACACACACACACACACACACAACTTCCTCATTCATTCATGCATTTATTCACACTTCGCTCACTCTCCCAATCTCACACACACACACACACACACACACACACACACACACACACACACACACACACACACAGTCACTTCCTCATTCATTCATGCATTCATTCACACATCGCTCACTCTCCCGATCTCTCTCACACACACAGGCTCTTTTGCTTTCATGCATACATTCAATCACACAGACACACACACACACTCATACAGGGATTCACTTACCTGACGGCCCGGGTTTTGCAGCTTATTAGTTCGCGGCACCCCTGTGAGGAAGCTGCGGCTCCCCAGGGTGCCGCGGTGCACACTTTGGGAACCCCTGCTCTAAGGCTTTAAGAGGTATTTTAGTGAATGAAGTTTTGGCGATGGGCACAACAGAAGCAGACTGCCAGACATTGATTTGCTAATTAGGTAAGCCCACTGGACACAAGTGTCCATTTTCTGGGACAACCCAGGAATACTGTCTGGGTAAGTGACTTGCTGAGAATCACACAGTATGCAAATGGAGGTGGAAGAAATTGATCATATAGAAGTAGCTCATTAACAGCTCAGAGCCTTGATCTTGTGTGCTAACTGCCAAAAGTTTGTATTTTAGCAGTATTCAGATTAAATTATAATCATTAATTTCCAGAAGCTTGTTTTCATTACCTATTTTCTTACTATGTCAACAGGCTTTCCTTTTCATTAGCTACTTCCTTATTAAGTAAAAGAGGACTACATTATTCACATAAATTAAATGGATTAAAATTCAATTAAAGATGTGAAGAACAAATCTAGGAAGGAAGGAACTGAGGGATTCTTCATTTCCTTATTGTCTCATAAACTGCACACACCCCTGAACAATACTTTAGTCTTCTGACAAACTTTAAACACATTTATCAAAATAAGACAACCTAATTAAGTTGCTGACAAACTTTAAACACATTTATCAAAATAAGACAACCTAATTAAGTTGCATGAGGATGTTCAGTGAAACTGGCATCTAAAACCAGTCCTGGGAGTCTTCTTTATTAAGTACCTGCTCTAACGCAGGATACTAGAATAGAATTCAGACAAACTAATGTTTACCAATAGTCTCACATGTAAAAAGTATAATAAAAAAGATAAAAGAAAGAAACGTATTGAAATAAATATTAAGTGATTCATAAACAATATACTTACTATTTTACAGGGCAAATTCAAAGACAACATGGTCACATTTAATAACTTCAACATTTGAAAAAAGTTGAACCTACCAGTCCCAAAAGCTTGGGCAATTCTTATTCGAATTCCAGATTCCTGGTGATAACGAACACAGTGCCATATGTTGAGGTAAGGTGCTGATTGCACAAGGCTTAGCTGATTTTTGACATTTATCTTGTTCTTATACCAAGTCATGAATTCATCATTAGGGACTATGCAATAAAGAAATTGAAATTATTTCCTGATACATCAGTTTTGGTTTACTTTACAAAAAGGAGTGAGATGTAATAATGATTGGATTGTAGTAAAGTTGCAAAATACAGTACTTGCAAACACTGACAAATATATGCAGTTTTTAAACTGTACACTTTAAATTCTCATTCATTTCAGGCAAATCTTGTTTTTTTGAATTTATCATAATCCACATTATTTAACGAAATGCTGATGCTATCTGGAAAATTTTGAGAAGCATAACATGTGAGTACAGTACTAAATGCTTAACTTTCCTTCATTATAGCAGACATTGCTCTCATCTCAGCAAAATTCTTCTGTCTGCATCTGTTTCTTTCTGAAAACATGCTGTACACACTCAAATCAGAAATTCATAATTTTTATTTTTATTTAACCTTTGTTGACTAGTTAGTCCTACTAGGCTATTAGTTGCTTTTCAGGAGAGACCAGAAGTGGTATTTATACTACTAGGGGGAAATCTGGCAAGGGCATTGGAGGAAAGTAAAAGTTTAGATGCGGTAGTAAAGCTAGGAGGTAGATATTTCTCAATGAATGACATTTCTGGGTTAGGTATAACATTTGGGAATAAAGATGTAAGCAGAATTCAATGTGAAAAACAATAGAAGAAATAAAACAAATCTGTCTTTTCTGGATAACATATAAATTATTGTTCACAGACTCATTAGTAACCCAGCCAATTTGTCAGGATTTTTAAACAAAAGTGATTTTTTTTTGGCTTAACTTTCCTTGCTCAAGGCTCATCCCACTCCGCTCCCCTACCCTACCCCCAATTCCCACTCACCCTCACTTCAACTAACTTTGTAGTTAACCTCAAAACACACATTTTCAAATCATCCAATCCCTGTATCAAACCAACCCCCTATCTAACACACTGCATATCTCCTCCACATTAATCTATAACAATACTCCACTCCTCAACCAACTCTCCTAGTTAAATCTATAGGACACATTATATATCTAGCACAATGCTTTACCCACTCTTTATATTATATATTCTACTTGCCACAGCCTACCATCTCACATCATATCATTAAGAACATGTAACCATCTTAGATTCCCCACCAACCTGTTTACAGCTCCCCCTAAATTCCTCCTACCAATTATAAAATATCTCCACTCCTATATAACAACTGCACTATCAAACTGTTCTCAGTCAAATAGAGACAATCAAAACAATTTCATTTACATATTACCCAAATGCACCAAACTCCTTATCAAACTCTCAGAACTATTTCCAATCAGCCTAACTCTAATTAAACTAAGTGGTGACATACATCTCAATCCAGGCCCAACCTCCATACAACAAATATCCCACTCTGCTAACAACTACAATCTTAGACATAACAAATCAGTCCTCTTTATCCTAAATTTTAACTTGTAAAACCTGAAGAAAAGCACCAGGAGCAGACTTAAACACATGTTTATTCAATGCCTGAGTGTTTTCATCTGTCAAATGATAGACTTCTTCAGAATAACAAGCAAATGAAAAGTGCCAGCTTTTATAACAATGTAAAACCGATCTGACTGGTACTTTGATAAAATCAAATTAACTTTTAAAGCTCCCTTCTTTCTTGAATAGTACCTATTATTCACAGACAGCAACTCTTTTGTTTAAAATGAAAACTTTAACCACCTTAGCAAACACCGAAAGACAACACATACATTCACATAAAAAAATACATATATATTCTTAAAAAACAATTTAAATAACAAACATTGGTTTCAATTTCAAATAACTTGCTATGGAAATTAATTCATTTAGGCTGGGAGTATTCCCTGCATTGCATCTTAACTGCTATTTTAATTCTTTGTACTCAAGGTATAGGTCAAATGGCCCGCCCCTTGGTCCCATATTAATGTTGTCAATGACCACAAATTTGAAGGAATGTGATGGAAAACTTTTTATATGTTTATATAAGACATTATGTTTGTCTTTTTTACAAATGTCATATACATGTTGATAAATTCTATTCCTAAATTGCAGAAGGGTTTTGCCAATGTAAAATCCTTTACATTGTTGGCACTTTGCCACATAAATCACTCTTTTGCTGTCACAATAATATTTCCTTTTTAATTTTATGGTTCCAAATCCATCAAGATAAACATCAGAACCTTCTAAAATATCCTTACACTGGGAACAGTGGCCACATTTCACCATTTCCCCCTCTGTTCTGTCATCTGGTGTTCTTTCCATCATATATTTAAAACACACATCATTCTGATAGACTATAATCATTTTTTCACCCACTTTTTCAATATAGTCCTGTTCTATACCAAATATGGCCCAGTTCTTGAATATAATATCTTGTATGCCTTCAAAATGAATGCTATATGGAAGTATAAGGGCTTTACTATAATTTGTTTCCTTCTGGTACCCAACTATCTCTCCTCCAGCCTGATTATTGTGTCCCCCAAGTAGGGACAAGTAAACCTCCAATTCTCTTTCTCTCAACTTCCAAAAACATATCAGAGAAAAAAATCATTGGGATACCCCCTTCTAGAAAGCATTTCCCATAATTTCCTACATTCTTCCTTAAAACATATATCATCACTGACCATTCGGGCCACTCTTACACATTGGCCCTTAACTAATGCCTTCTTCTGATAATGGGGGTGCCAGCTATCAAAGTGCAAAAGGGAATTGGAATACGTGGGTTTTCTGTAAAGTGTTGACTCAAATTTTTGAGCCACTTTATTTTTCTTAATGGAGACATCCAAGAAACTGGCACTGTCCAAGTTTACTTCCATGGTAAATGTATGTATGTATTCCATGGTATGTACTTGGTCGCCTTCTCATATTTTCCCCTACTGGAATACTATTACCCTGGAATAAAAAAAATGAAATTCAGTTTCTAGTATAAGATTTAAGTTGAACAAGAACCTAATCAATCTTGGCTGTTTGAGCAGGAACAAAAGTGAGCCCTTTTTCAAATGAATTGGCCCAATCATCTGTAACTTCTACTTCACTAAGTTATACATTTTAAAATTGCCTGTGACATTGGCAGTAATACTATAGGGGGTGTAGAGTTATCTACCAGTTGTTTCCTCTCCTCATCTCCCCTCCTAAATTTTAATTGAGAAGCATTCTCAATAAAACCCCTGAATTTCTTTCAACCCTCTCCCAATATTCTCCTGAGATAGTGATAATAACCGAAATCTGGCTAAAACCCCATATGCAAGACACAGAGATACTAATCCATGGATACAACACCCATAGGCTTGCTAGGAATAAAAAAAATCATGTAGAAAGATCACCTCAACCTAGAACATCTAATAACTAACCACCCAGACTCTAACAGTCTAGAAATCCTTGCCACCCACCTTAAAATGAATCCCAACAAAAGTATCATTCTTATTGGAACTTACACACGCCTGGAAAACACCCATCCAACTCTCCTGGGTTGCCTCCACTTATAACAGGAAACCATAATCATGGAAACTTTAACAAAGACTGGGACTCCCTCACCTTCAACAACCCAAATAACTTCATCAACTTAAAATCCCAAAGACACAGAACAGCAATTTCCCAGGGAAAAAATCACTGTGTCATTTTCGGGACTTTTCCATTTGCTCCACTGTGGTGCGATCTTGGAGTTGTTATATTTAAGTAGGGGTGGTGTGGGGGGCACAGCCCCCCACTTTATTTTGTGTTTTGAACTTTTTTTTTTTTTAATTGTGGAACAGTGATTTTTTTCCCTGGGGAAAAAAATCACTGTTCTGTATCTTGGACATTTTAAGGTTTCATTATTAATGAGGCGATAAATCAACATTCACTAATTTAATATAGACCCACTTCAAACACCTTCTAAAGGAATACCTCAACAACAATTGGCTTTGCTTTTGTACCAAACCAGGCTGAAATTGTCTCCACAGCTCCACGCCGAATTACAAACAAAACTCTCCTATACATGCCAAATCTATATTGTCCCACTTTTAGCCCTACTATACTCTGTCCTTACCACCACCACCAAAGTGTTAAAGTGGATAAATGAAAAAGATGAGATATTAGTAGTAAAACTGTATAAATATAAGTATGATAAATGGGGTATGGTGAAAAAGAATAAAAGTGAAAAAAAGAATGTATAAATGAAGAAATAAAATGTTACCAAGAAAAAATATTCTTGTGGGAAAAAAATGATGATATAGAAACATATAGAAAAGTATGGTACAAGAATGTAATGATAAAACATTACTATGTAAAAAACCATGGGAAAATCCAACAGAAGAAAAAATTAAAGCTATAAAAATAAGAAGCAAATAGTGCAATCAGAACATAGAATGTCAAGATTTTTTTGTGGATACTAGTAATAGATAAATTGCCAATTAAAGGAAATATGCCATAGAAGAAGAAAAGTAATAGAATGTGTTTACATTGTCAAGAAGAAGAAACTGCAAAATGTGTCTTTGAAATGTAAAAGAGTAAAAAATGTATGATGTAAACTATATAAAGAGCATTTTTTCGATGACATAAAGTGGATAAAATATACATGAATATAATTAAATATAGATATTATAAGACTAGAAGCAAAGAATATGTTAAAAGACTAGATAAAAAGTTATTTTATGTTATATGGGTTTACATGGAATGAAAGAATAAATGGAATTATGTTTAATGGTAAGTGGATTTTAGCAACAATATTAAGTAAAATCAGATGATGGTTATGGAAAAAGGAGTGAGGGTCTAATAGGGATGAACATTTAATATGACTGTGTAAATAGATTTCTATATCTATATATTTGTACATTTGTAAATATTTGTAAACATGCAAATATTCTGTAAACAAGAGTTATTTTTGTATATAAATAAAGGCTCCCTACTCTTTTCAATATGAGCCATGGGACCTTTTACATCTACCTGAGCTACCACCATCTCAGGAAAATGGGGTCTCAGTTTAACTTTTCATCTGAAGGATGACAGACTCAAGTACAGGAACCACCTTATGCTAAACTACAGTGTCAGTAGTTGATCTATCTGATGTGCACCACTGACACTGCATATTCTACAATAAAATATTCTACACTGACACAATATTCTACAACACAACATAAAATACAAATTTTCTACAGGTGGCAGTGCAGTGACATTGTAGTAAACACTGCTGCCTCTCACCAATGGTTCTTAGCTGGGATACCTTCTGAGTAGAATCTGTATGCCCTCCCTGTGTCTGTGTGGGTTTTTACCATGTGTTCTGGTTTCCATCTACATCCCAAAGACATATGGAGGAGAATTAGCAATCATCCGTGTTTCCTGTAGGTATGCTTGTCATTTATGAATGAGAATGTATATATGTGTGTGTATCCTGTGACAGAATAGCATCCTGTCTAGTATTAGATTGTTTGCTTCCAGCCCAGTTAATGCTGGGATAAGTATCACTTCATGTGTGACCTTGAAATGGATTAAGCGGATAACTGAAGAATGAGTGAATGTTGCATACATCTGCAGTATTATTTCAACTACTCTCTCTCTCTCTCACTTTCTTTTTCTCTCTGAACTTGTATTTTCACATTGCACTCATTTTTCTACCTTGTGAGTGTCTAATGTGTCCATTTCTATCACTTCAATGAAAAAAGAATTAGCTGACCGTAAAAGACAATATATTTATAATTATCTCGGTTTAACCATTGTCACTTCACCGACAAAAAGGTTTAGATGAATCTATTGAACAATATATTGATAATTTCCACTGTTTACCATTTTCTCATAATGTGTTAAAGAATAGTTCACCTACAAGAAAACAGGATTGATTTCCTACAGAACTTACTATTACTATTTCTCCTTTCTTGGTGCCATATGGCATTAGACATTCCCATGTCAATCACATATGATATTGTTGCAGATAAGACTACACAGAAGGAACAGCTGGATGAACTTAAATCAATACTCACCCTCATTTCCTGAACTTAATCAATAATTCATAATAATGAGAAAAAATTCACAGAAGATAAACAACAGCAATACTAAGCTGTGTCTGAGTAATGTATTTTAGAAGATTTTATTGTAATTGTATTATTATTATTATTATTATTATTATTATTTAACTTGGATCCAGCCATCTGGTGCAGCACATAGATTTCCTTCTACTAAAATGACAGCCTAGGTTCAGGAAAGACTTATGGGTTAGAGTACTAGTTGTGTGAAGGGAAGGATCCAGTGTGAAATTAGTTCTTTTCCGTCTTTTAAAGTTGGAAGGAGCAAAAAAGTAGAGTTGTGTGAAGCTCTAAATTCAAAATATCAACAAAACTAACATTATAGTAAGGGAGGTTTTATGCCCTCTCCCACTATTATATGACCTCAAAGTTGGTATATATAATTAGCAGGGATATGCGGGGTTGGAGGAAGGCCTGCTCCTCCATAAAAACATTGGTTTTGGATGTGGTTAGATTCTGTTGATATTTCACATTTAGGCAGTTTTGAGTTTAGATATTTTTCTGTTGATATATTTTACTGTTGATGTTATGCTGTTTACATACCCATATATTGTTTATTTCACAAGTAATTTGTTATACAGTACTAGTGTAAATGACCAGGCTGATATCTACAGAATATTTTACCAGCAAATATTAATAAATGTACAAAGAACACAGGTAGCATTACAGCTCATTGACAATACCATATTGACAGAGAGACTGACATACATATTAAGATCAATGAAAGAAATAGACTGCAGAAGGTCAATAAAACCCAAAAAGTCAGAAATTTGATAAAACAACCGAAGACAGTAATTAGGACTGTCCATAGAGATCCATGCAATATAACAGAAGTAAGCAGGATATATTACTGTGCGGCTAAATTAATAACTGATAAAGTTCTACCACAAGAACACAGGGTAGTGAGGGAAAGGAAGGGGATTAATTGAATACCATCATGGAAGTGTCGAATAGAGAAAACTATAAAGCAGTTAAGACAAGAAGTGTCACTATTAGAAGAATATAGAAGATGGAACAGAAATACTAAGAAAGATAGACATGATAAAAGCAATGCACAGTGTTGGAACAGACCAGGATCTATCATGCACTATCGCAAATAACAAGCTAAAAATCTCAGCACAGGTGGAATAACTTAGAAGATATGCAGATAAATATAGAGGAAAAGTATGAAATAAGCAATTTCTTGATGACCCAAAAAAGTTTTATAGAGTATTGGGAAACAAGGTAAAATGAATTGAAAGACCGCCAAAAAAAGAAGAAATAGATACATTTTGGAGAAGTATCTATGAAGATCCTGTGGAACATAACAAAGATGCTAAATGGATAGAAGAAGTAAAAGAAAGAATAAGAAGTTTAAAGGCACAGGATATGAAATGGGATGAAGTAACAACCAGAGAGATTGAAACAAAGCTAAGAAAAGCCTATAATTGGAAAATCCCAGGCCCACATGCAGTACCTAACATTTGGTTAAAAGTATTAACATCTTTGCATGAAGATTTAGCCATGAGTAAGAACTATTTATATGCGCACCTGTAATAACAGGAAAAACAATACTCCTACTTAAGAGTGATCCTTCAAGCTACCCAAAAAATATAGACCAATAACTTGCCTTCCGAAGACATATAAGATATACCAAAAAGAACTGTAGATACTCCACCAAAGGCTGCCTGCCCACAAAGTTTCCAAAGGAAAGAAGAAAAAAGCAGATACTGGCTACCATGCTGAACAGCTTCAAAACTTTTACACAATTAAAAACACAGGAATGAGCACTTTTGGGACCAAGCCCGTCTTTAGATACAAAACTCAAATGAAACTGTTTTTATATAGCTCTTCAGTTAACATTCAGTACTGGACCCTACTTTTCTTTAGTGCAGGTCTTAAAGGTATAACCCCATTTAAACCTGGGGTTTTGTATGCTGTTAGCTCAATGATCCATTTAGTTTCATTCAACTCTGTTCATTCACATGCTTTGCAATATTGCAATATTGCAATATTGTTTTGATTTGTATGCAGATTATAAAACAAAGAATGTTGTTTACCTGGCTGTCTGTCAGGACTGCAGCTCATTCTAGGAACATAGGGGGAATATGTGATATAATAAAACAGAATTGGAATGTTTTGCTGACAGATGAAAAAATAGCCAAGGTAGTGGGAGAAAAAACAGTTTTTGTCTTTAGAAGAAATAAAAATCTGAAGGATTTATTATGTCATGATGGGAAGTTAGATAAAAGTAGGAACAATTTTTCACAACGTGCAAGTACACAAAGGTGTAGAAATTGCAAAGCATGTGAATACATTGTGGAGGCAGAATCCTATGTACACCCTGTATCAGGAAAAACAATATTGTTTTGATTTGTATGCCGATTGTAGAACATAGAATGTTGTTTACCTGTCTGTCTGTCAGGACTGCAGCTCATTCTAAGTAGGAAAAACTAACTGCATGCTGAAAAACAGAATTTTGAACCATTTGTCCTCTGTAAGGTTAAAACATAAACATAATGCACTTTTCCAGCATATTTCTAAGTATGAAAATCATAAGTTCAAGTTTATGATTATACAATGTGTAAATAAAAACAAAAGGCAAGGTGATTTGATTTACGAGACAGAGTTGAATGAAACTAAATGGATCATTGAGCTAGCAGCATACAAAACCCCAGGTTTAAATGGGGTTATACACTTAAGACCTGCACTAAAGAAAAGGAGGGTGTGGTACTGATTTGAATTGATGCTGACAGAGTTTATAGTCATTTAGAAGAAAACTCAATTATGGCAGATGAACAAAAGGGCAATAAAAGAAAGTCATATGGAACAAAGGATCATTTGTTGTTAAATAAAGTCATAGTGGAGAACTGTAAAAAAAGGGGAAGAATCTAAGTATGGCATGGATTGACTACAAAAAAGCATTAGATAGTATCCCACATTCATGGATAAAAGAGTGCCTAAAAATGTACAAGATACACCCTACACTGATCGATTACATTACAGTGACCATGAAACTGTGGCAGACCACTTTGAAATTAAGCCATGATAAAGGACAAATTATAATCCCAGGGATAAATATTCAAAGGGCGATATTCCAGGTTGACTCTCTGTCACCACTGCTATTCTGCCTTGCCCTTGACCCATTAAGCTGTCTACTTAACAGCTTAGGCCATGGCTATAATTTGGCTCCTAGAAAACAACAAAGCATAAAGACTTCTCATCTCTTTGTCGATGATTTAAAGCTGCACAGCTCATCAGATGAGGAACTAAAAGTACAACTGCGAGTTGTCAAAAATTTTCAGATGATATAAGAATGTCATTTCGTACTAGGCCGCGGTGGTGCAGAGGTTAGCGTTATCGCCTCACAGCAAGAGGTTCTCCCGCTCGATTCTAGGTTGGAGCGCCTTCTGTGTGGAGTCTGCATGTCCTCCCCGCGGTTGAATGATGTTAAAGACATGCAAGTAGGTGTGAGCGTGAATGGGCATGCCTTCTTTGAAGGTTGGGTGTCAGGCTGGCAACTCGGCACTGTAAAAATCCACTGCCAATTATGAGCAGACCAGAGTTCCGCTGTGGCGACCCCTAACCGGGAAAAGCCGAACAACTTTTTTTATAAGAACGTTATTTGGTCTTCATAAATGTGCAAAAGCAACCTTTAAAGCAGGAAAACTGCAGCACCAGGAAAACATCAGTTTGGGACAAGAATGTGATATAAAACAACTTGAGCAAGAGGGAGCCTATAAATATTTGGGAAATGATGAAGACTCAACGATAAAACATGAAGAAATGCAAATAAAACTTAGTAAGGAATACTTTAGGAGACTTAAATTAATCCTGAAAACAGTTTTGACATCTAGGAACAAAATCCAAGCTACAAACCAATTTGCTCTTCCTGTCCTAACTTACAGTTTTGAAGTGATTGACTGGCCCCAAAATGTGTTGGATAAACTAGATAGGAAAACAAGAAGGATGCTTCCTGCTCACCAAATGATTTATAAAAATCAGGGCATACCAAGATTATATATTCCCCATTCCAAAGGAGGGATGGGCCTCCTTGAAACTGATTACATGTATAGATTTGCAATCATGGGACTCCACACATACCTGCTGACCTCACAAGATCCAAACACAGTGAAAGTTCTGAAACATGAGGAGAATAAATGTAAGATGACTTCTCTGCTTAATCTAGCAGAAGCATATCGATATCAGGCAGAAATGGAAATCAAACCAGAAATAGATAAAAATCAGGCAGCAACTGAATGTGCCAAAAAACAAAAGAAAGAATATATGGTGAAGGACCAGATGAGAAGGCAAGAAATGTGGAAAATACATAGATATAGTTGCAAGTATAGAAAATCTCTGGAAGAACCTCATGTTGATCAGGAATGAACACAGGAAAGGTTACGGAGAGGTGAATTCAAACCAAGAGATGAAAGGTTAATATTGGTGGCCCAAGACAGTGGGCTGCGAACATGCTGGTTTACAATGTCCATTGAACATGTGGAAGAAACAGACAAATGTAGGTTTTGTAAAACCAAATTGGAAACAGTCGCATACCTTGTTACTGGTTGTGATATACTAATGGGAGAAGGACTGTATACTGAAAGGCATAATAATGTGACAAGACTGTTGCACTGGAGATTGTGCAAACATTTTGGTACTGAAGTGAAAAACACTGGAAACATGAGCCACAAAGCATCATAGAAAATGATGAAGTTTACACCACATGGTATCACCCATTACCAAGAGTTCAAAAGACAGATGCTAGAAAAGCAGATATAGTGGTCCATGAAAAGAAGACAAAAGTAGCATTGATAATTGAAATTGCCATACCCAGTTACTACAGTGTCTTGCGTACGGAGAGACATAAAGTCATAAAATATCTGGATCTGCAGGCAGAAAAAAGAGCAAAGTGGAAGAAAGATATCCAGACAGTTCCAATAGTGGTAGGAGCAATCAGTCTTATAAAAAAGAATCTACAGTCGTATTTAGATATGTTTACCAATACATGTAACCCCATACAAATTGCCAAAGGAATCATTACTGGGCATATTGTGGGTGATGTAAAGACCACTTTTGGCTGACATCAAAGATTGAAACAATACTATTTTCATGAACTTTAATCGTACTTTGACTTAAGAATTGGGTCCATTCCCATCATGGTATTAGAAACCCAAAAGATCTGGAGAAATTAAAAAAGACAGAGACTCTCAGGAAACTGGGTAAATTACTAAAGAGCATTGTGAGCTGAAGAGTTATACAGTGAAATGATTAAAGGCTTACAACTACTTTGAGGGTGGGCTATGTAACAGTTATACCGAAGGGTGCAAGAACCATCAATAACTTTACTAGCAGAGAGAGCAAGCAGTAGAAATTTGTTAACAGCAAAATGAGGCAGTGAAATCTTTCCAGTATATTTATTTTTTGTGACTATTTGAAGTCTTACAAGAGATTCTAGGAGATTCTGAAGCTGGAGTATCTACTATCTATTCTCTTAAAATTAATCATAGAATGCCTTATGAGAATAGGTGCATCTTTTGGTACCTACTACACGTAGCACTTTCCTGAAGGTGTCAATGTAGTGAATCACACAAGTTAGAAGGCCTAGAAATAAAAGGAACATAACCAAAATGATTCCAGTATCATCCTGGTGATCACTAGTATCCTCATTTCAGTTGAGCGAAGATTGTGAGTTAGCTGGTGGTACACAAAAGCTCCTTTAAACCGGTAGGACCTTAATCATCTTATTCCAACACTAAAATGTAAAACTGTAATTGTGTACTTAACAACTACTCAAAATTCAAAACAGAAGTAATATATCCTGAGACTCCCATAGGGAGTCTACCTGCAGACTTTTGTACTCACTGTAACCTGCTATGGTCAAGTATTATAACGTCTTGGGTATAAGGCACTGCAGTAATCAAAGATAGCTTGGGTTTATACAACCAACAGGAAATATTCTGATGGCGTAAAATGTTTAATTTAAATAATTTGCATCAGATCATGGCAACAGAATTTAAGAATGACTGACAACTAGTCCAGAAATGCTATCCAGTCATTGAGGATCTCCCTGAAATTTCTCACCTTTGAAAAAAAAAATTCTAGTTTATTTCCCCAGCATGTAAAGTGTGATGGTTGGAGCTGTCGAAAGCCTAGACATGACAAAAAAGGCAATGACAACTGTTTTGGATGGTCTGAATTTGAGATTAGAACTTATCCAATCAATACTGACTTCCATGCAGTCATCAACAGGATCAGAAATCAGAATACGTCATATGCTCATGAAAAAAGAAGAGATCAATCTGAATATCATCCATATAGCAGTGATGCTATAATCCTCTCCTTCTGATAAGATCATCAGGTAGCAACATACATGAGAAAAAAAAACAACCCAAAATGGAACCCTGAGGAACCCTGGATCTTAGAGGAAACTACGCCACTGGTATGGCCAGAGAGATAGGAAATAAACCAAACAAAGACTGCTCCAAAAACCCACAGCAGGCATCCAATCATTCCAATTGTTTCTAGTGACCAACCATATCAAAAGCAACATGGACATAAAGTAGGACCAGTAAAGAATATGACTTTTGATCTCTAGTCATAAGTAGATTATTAACCACTAGTGAATGCAGTACCAGTACTTTAGCAAGCTCTGAAATTTGACTGATATGGCTTCGTGTAAGACTGAACAGGGTGAGTACAGAGAATTTTAAAAATTAAAGGATAATGAGGGAAACATACAAGCGAGGAGAGTGTGTTGAGGAGATGGAAAGAGTACTTTGAAGGGTCGATGAATGAAGAGAATGAGAGGAAGAGAAGGTTGGATGATGTAGAGATAGCGAATCATGAAGTACAATGGATTAGCAAGGAGGAAGTAAGGATAGCTATGAAGAGAATGAAGAATGGAAAAGCTGTTGGCCCAGATGACATACCTGTAGAAGCGTGGAGGTGTTTAGGTGAAATGGCAGTGGAGTTTTTAACCAGATTGTTTAATGAAATCTTGGAAAGTGAGAGGATGCTGAGGAATGGAGAAAAAGTGTTTTGGTACCGATTTGTTAAGAATAAGGGTGATGTGCAGAGCTGTAGTAACTACAGAGGGATTAAATTGATTAGACACAGCATGAAGTTATGGGAAAGAGTAGTGGAAGCAAGGTTAAGAAGGGACGTGATGATTAGTGATCAGCAGTATGGTTTCATGCCAGGAAAGAGCACTACAGATGCGATGTTTGCTCTGAGAGTGTTGATGGAAAAGTACAGAGAATGTCAGAAGGAGTTGCATTGTGTTTTTGTAGACTTAGAGAAAGCATATGACAGGGTGCCTAGAGAGGAGTTGTGGTATTGTATGAGGAAGTCAGGAGTGTCAGAGAAGTATGTAAGAGTGGTACAGGATATGTACGAGGATAGTGTGACAGTGTTGAGGTCTGCGGTGGGAGTGACGGATACGTTTAAGGTGGTGGTGGGGTTACATCAAGGATCAGCTCTGTGCCCTTTCTTATTTGCAATGGTGATGGACAGGTTGACAGGCGACATCAGACAGGAGTCCCCATGGACTATGATGTTTCCAGATGACATTGTGATCTGTAGTGAGAGTAGGGAACAGGTGGAGGAGACCCTAGAGAGATGGAGATGGAGATATGCTCTAGAGAGAAGAGGAATGAAGGTCAGCAGAACTAAGACAGAATATATGTGTGTGAATGAGAGGGAGGATAGAGGAATGGTGAGGATGCACGGAGTAGAGGTGGCGAAGGTGGATGAGTTTAAATACTTGGGGTCAATAGTTCAGAGTAACGGTGAGTGTGGAAGAGAGGTGAAGAAGAGCATACAGGCAGGATGGAATGGGTGGAGAAGAGTGTCAAGAGTGATTTGTGACAGACGAGTACTTGTAAGAGTGAAAGGTAAGGTCTACAAGAGGGTAGTGAGACCAGCTATGTTATATGGGTTAGAGACAGTGGCACTGACAAAAAGGCAGGAGTTTCAGCTGGATGTGGCAGAATTAAAAATGTTAAGATTTGCACTGGGTGTGACGTGGGTGGACAGGATTAGGAATAAGTATATTAGAGGGTCAGCCCAGGTTGGAAGGTTTGGAGACAAAGCCAGAGAGGCACGATTATGTTGGTTTGAACATGTGCTGGGGAGGGATGCTGAGTATATTGGGAAAAAGATGCTAAGGATGAAGCTACCAGGTAACAGGAAAAGAGGAAGGCCTAAGATAAGGTTTATGGATCTGGTGAGAGAGGACATGCAGAGGACAGGAAGAAATAGAAACAGGTGATCTGCTGTGGCGACCCCTAACGGGAACAGCCGAAAGAAGATGATGATGATTCTAAAAGAAACACAGCAATTGATGAAACGCATTGGTATACCTTTCAAGAAAAGTGCCTGCACTTCCTGGCATGGTGGCCTGCCCAACACATCCTTGCTACTTACATTTGCCCTTCCTCTGAGAGTGCTGTGTCTTGAGGTACGGGTGATGCTCTGAGATATTGCAACCTGATTCAGTGTATACAACCAGATTCATACTTATAGTTGCACACCACAGTTCTAAGGATCACAATTATGGTCCTAAGCACTTCAACAAGCACACAATCCAAGATGCATACTCATCATTTTCTCAATAGTTTTTCCAGCAAAGTAAATGATTAAAAGGAAATAACTTTTAGATTGCCCAGACCCATGATGGAGTTCTTGAGAAGTGGTATAATGAAGGCCTCCTTTAAAACAGCTATAAAAATAGTGGTTTTCAGGGAGGATTAGACAATTCTAAAGTATGGACAGATGATATACAAGTAAGCTATATGCAGCTAGGAGGAATGGGTTCCAGTGCACATGTAGTAGGATGAAGAAAAAAGTAACTGCTTGAACTCATCAAGATTTAATACATCAAGCTCATTCTAAATTCAGTCAACAACATCTTTATCTGAATATATTACAAGCCTTTCAGATAGTATCTCAATTAACAGAGTCCACTTTTTAAAAACTCGAGCAGCCAATTTACAATCAAGAGCTAAAAGGGATCTCCAAATTAAACATTCTAGACTGCACAGTCTGTCAACCCCTCAAAAGAACTTAGAGGTTAATTTCTTGCAGTAGATATTTCCCTAGAGTGGTAGCACGTGTTCTGATAGTCAATTTCTGACCACTAACTAAAGTAATGAATGTCTAGTAGCATCTTAATCTGCAAAAAGTTGATACTTCTTCATCCTTTGGTCTTCACCAAGCAGGTTGCTACATTCACTATCATAGCAAGGTCCATGCAGACCAAGGGATATACAACATATATGAAGAGGATCAGCTTGATCCTGGGCCATTGTCACAGTGTTACTATACCCTGCAGTCTACAGCCCAGGGTCATCTTCACTACAGTCTGATATGAATTGGTCAAGGACTACAGGTACCTCAAGACCTGTTACATTACTTAAATATTTGTACTTGACCAGTTCAAAGTGTGTGATTTTGGGGAGGAGTAGGGTAGCTGGAAGCTGAAGTTAACTACATGATGATCTGACCAGGATCTAGGTTCTACCTCCATATCTGAGGTAACAAAACCAAGCTGAAATACCAAAATAAAATAATGCCATGCTTATAAGTAGTAGTAGTACCTATCTCTCATCATATAGTTAGCATTTTCTATCCATACCCAGTCTGATGAAGTCTGGGTATGAACAAAAGCACTAACTGTGTAATCGTGTTTTAATTTATTAAAGTGGAATTATAGTACTTTTGGTGCTGTGTTCATTTTTTCTAGGATTAGCAGCACAACAACCCAAAAGGTGCATTTACCATATTCATGAACAATAAATCATCAGATGAATGAGCAGTGATAGGTTCCATATGGCAGTTTAAACCTTGAATGGGCTAATGCATATGCTAACACAGTACAGTTAACAAACATAACTGACACCCCGCCACTGGGTTTAGCATAATGGTTAAGGTCTTCACCACATAAACACAAGGTTTTATTCTGACCTCGGGTTATTGGATAGGCTTAAAATGGTCCTTCAAGGCAGATAATGTAACCATGGAGACAGATGATGGCTGTATATATATATATATATATATATATATATATATATATATATATATATATATATATGGTTACCTATCATTTCATCGAAAGTTCATTTCATCTAAAGTTCATTCCATCGAAAGTTCATTACATCGAAAAGCATTTTAGGTGGGGGGCTTCACCCCCACACCCCCCAATGTGGGGGGCTGTGGCCCCCCCCCTAACTATATATATCAACTCCAGGGTCGCACAACATTGGGGAAGGGGGCAAATGCTTTTCGATGTAATGAACTTTCGATGGAATGAACTTTAGATGAAATGAACTTTCGATGAAATGATAGGTAACCATAGATATATATCTATATATATATATATATATATATATATATATATATATATATATAGTAATATAACCGCAAAAATAGAAGAGATAATATTTATACTTTGTAAACTTCTAAATATAAAAAATAAATAAAATGAAAAGCGGCTGCAACAACAGATAAACTTTTAAATATTTAAATAAAAATACGCAGACTAAGAACAGATAATTAAGCTTTCGTTCTTTATAGGTGGTAGAACTTCTTCAGAATGCAATACACTTGAATGACAGTGTGATAAAATGAGAAGTTATGTACTTACCATAACGTTCCATGTTAGTTGTCTTCTTCTCGCCTTCTTTCATGCTGGATGGGTTTGGAGCCGAACCTCGGCTCCGACTTGCCCTATTACTAAAGCTTGAGAGCTATTTTTACCGGCTCGAGGCTATCCTATGTCCCATAATGCTAGGCGTCATATACCCAGATCTCGGTTTATAGCTAACACTATGGACATACATGTCCCCACCATGACAGAGAATATATATATATATATATATATATATATATATATATATATATGTATATATATCTACCTCTATATATTTAAGCTCTTGTATATATATATATATATATATATATATATATATATATATATGTATATATGTATATACATATACAAAACTCTTATAAGAGTTACCAAGAAAAGGAAGAGAGGTAGCTAGGGAGATAACGCTCATGACAACACATCTCAGAAGATACTCTCGGTCTTGCCAGGCTAGGGGGATGGAGGGTGGGACGCAAGAAAGAAGGCGAGAAGAAGACAACTAACATGGAACGTTGTGGTAAGTACATAACTTCTCAATGTTAAGTTGTCAATCTCGCCTTCATTCTTGCTGGATGGGACAGCGTCCCTAGCACCTTAGTTCTGGGTGGCTCAATGGAACAGACTCTTGAGTACAGTGGAACCAAAATCAGCCCGACTTCTAGAGGTCATGTCCAGCTTGTAATGAGAAATAAAGGTATGAGGAGAGGCCCATGTGGCCACTGCACAAATGGAATCCATTGGCAATCTTGCCTGAAAGGCTACTGAAGAAGCTAATGCTCTGGTTGAATGAGCTCTGGGCTTAATAGGGAGCTCTTTATGCCTCAATTGGTAAATCAACATGATAACAGAGGTCAACCACCTGGACAAGGTTACTTTGGAAACAGGCAGGCCTTGCTTCCCATCCACGTAAGACAGGAAGAGCTGTTCTGATTTCCTCATCTGCTTGGTTCTATCCAGGTAGAAGTGTAATTGATGGTGAACGTCCAGTGTAACTTCCATCCAGACCTATTGGTATAAAGTGGGAAGAAGACAGGAAGATCGATGGTCTGATTCAGATTTTTTTCGGAGAGTACTTTGGGTAAAAAGGACGGATTAGTCCTAAGTGACACTCTATCTTTGTGAAAAACAAGGTAAGGAGGGTGAACACAAAGGGCTTGAAGTTCCGATACCCTTCTCGCTGAAGTGATGGCTACTAAGAACAGAGTTTTCCAAGAGAGCAACTTTAACGAACAGGAAGCCGCAGGCTCAAAGGGAGGGAGAATTAAAGATGACAGCACCAAATTTAGGTCCCATGGTGGGGGAGGATCTTTTACCGGGGGCCTAAGTAAGAGGTTTCCTTTTAGAAAGGCTTTACAAAGTTTGTGTGACATAATGCTGGTCTCTGACAATCCAACATGAAAATTTGCAATAGCTGCCAGCTGAACTCTGATGGTGGCTGAAGAAGAACCCATTTGAAAAAGTTCTGCCAAAAACTCTAAAACTGTATGGACAGGAGCTGTAAAAGGGTCAACTTGTTTCTCCCCTGCCCAAACAGAGAAACGCTTCCATTTGCTAGCATAAGTCTTTCTGATAGTAGACTTGTGCGAAGCGAGGATGATGTCACAAACTAAATGAGAGATTGAGGGAAGCCTGGCTAGGGTTGGAAGTGGAGCAACCAAGCTGTGAGGTTGAGAGATTGAAGAGATTGATGCAGCCTGCCCGACTGATGTGTCAGAAGATCTGACGCTGGGTCCAGATGCCAGGGCTGATCTAGTAGATGACGTTGCAGGAACGGAAACCAAATTTGTCGAGGCCAGTAAGGGGCAACAAGGATCATTCTGGATCTCAAAGCAGTTGCTTTCTGGATTAACTGAGTAATTAAGGGAAGGGGGGGGAAGCATACAGAAGACCCTGGGGCCAATCGTGGACTAGAGTGTCTCTGGGGGAAGACCTGGGAGGGGGAAGAGGGTGAAGAAGTCTTGGCACTTGCTGTTTTGAGGGGTTGCAAAAAGACCACAGCAAGGCTGACCCCACCTTCTGAAAATGTTTTCCGTTACTAGCTGGTTGAGAGACCACTCGTGGGGCATGAGAATGGCTCTGCTCAGCCTGTCCGCTATGACGTTGGACTTCCCGGGGATATGCGTTGCTACCAGAAACCGTTGAGAAGAGATTGCCCACTGCCAAAGTCTGAGTGCTTCCCAACATAGGGGGTAGGACCTGGTTCCGCCCTGCTTGGGTGGGTAGAGAGTCTTGAAGGGCCTGCAACGCTAAACGTACCGCTCTCATTTCCAAGACATTTATGTGCAGGTGGCCTTTGAAAGGTTGCCATGTGCCCAGGACTGTCCTGCCCTGAAAATGCCCCCCCATCCGATCAGGGAGGCATCCATTGTCACAGTAGCAACAGGAGGAGGAAGGACAAAAGGTCTGCCCTGAAGAACCTGAGGGGAGACCATCCACCATGAAAGGTGTCTTTTGCATGACTGAGTGATTAGAATGCTGTGTGACATTGGAAGCTGTTGAAAGGACCACTGGGAAAACAGCATCCATTGCAGGATCCGCATGTGAAAGTGAGCTGGGGGGGGGGGGTAATGTGATGGCTGCTGCCATGAGACCTGGGGTTTTTAGTATGAATCTGGCCTGGACTCTGCTCTCTTGTAGTAGGATTTGAACATGATCGCGAATGTCTGAAATCCTTTGTACAGGCAGTTTTGCTGACAGTTCCACAGTGTTTAAAATGGCACCTATGAAGGTAATAGATTGGCAAGGCGACAAGGCAGACTTTTTGGAGTTTATAGAGATACCTAGCTCGTTGCAAATTTGGAGGGTATAATCTCTGGAATGGAGTAGCTGACGCTTGGTGGTGGCAGTAAGGAGCCGGTCGTCTAAGTATGGAAACACCTGGAATCTTTGTCGTCTCAGATGAGCTGCAACGACTGCCATGCATTTGGTAAACACCCTGGGGGCTGTGGTGAGGCCAAAGGGCAGGGCTCTGAATTGGTAGTGACTGGCTCCCAGCCGGAAGCGGAGAAACCTCCTGGAGCACCTGTTCATTTTGATATGATAGTACACATCCTGAAGGTCTATAGAGCACATCCAATTGTCCTGACCCAGAAAGGGTAGAATGGACTGAAGTGTGACCATCTGGAATTTCGTTCTTTGAACAGACTTGTTCAGCCTGCTGAGATCCAAAATAGGTCCCCAGTCCCCTGTCTTTTTTGGTACCAAAAAGAACTTGGAGTAGACTCTGGATCCTTGCTGGTCTGATGGGACTGGCTGGATGGCTCTTTTTTCTAGCAACTTTGAAATTTCTAGTGCTGCTTGATCCCTCAGACTGGGTGGAATATCTGGAAGGGGCCCTTTTGGCTGTTGTGGGGTGTGAATAAAGGGAATTTTGTAACCCTCAGATATGATCGACCGTACCCATTTGTCTTGTGTGAGGGAATGCCAGGCTTCTGAGTACAGCGATAGTCTTCCCCCGACTGCCTCCAAAGGTGGACAGTCGGGCAGCTCCTCAGGGGTGCTGGAAGGGTTTGTCAGAGAAGGGTTCTCTGCTACCCTGATTCTGCGAACCTCCCCTGCCCCTTGGGCAGCATCTATTATTGTTCCCTCCTCTGCCTCTGGAGGGAAGCTTACCATGTGCATCAGGCAGCACTCCCTGAGGTTTGTGGAACCACATTTTCCCACTCTTCTGACCCTTAGGGTATGGTCTAGAAGGGGTAGAAAAACGGACTCCCACGGCAGAGAGAGTCTTGCCTTCCTGCTCACACCTGGTCAATGTATCCTTCACTTGAGGTCCAAACAAGGCAGAACCATCAAAGCAGGTGTTAGTGAAGGATGCCTTGAAGGGGTCAGCAAAATTGCAAAGCCGCATCCAGGCGTGTCTCCTTAGAGCAACGCCCGTGCCTGCAGCCCTACTCGCTCCATCGGCTCCATAGGAAATGAGCCGCATGGAGGAGTTGACAATAGAGTTCAGGGTCCCCAGCTGGGAGTTGATCTTTTCCTGAGACCCCGCAGCTGATGGGTCCTGTAAGGTATCACCCAGTTCTTTGAGAAGGTCTCTCTGGAGACGGGTGAAATGGCACAAATAATTCAGCGACCACATAGCAAAGGTCGCTGAAGAAACCATCCGCTTGCCATACCTGTCCATAGTCCTAGATTCCTTATTAGGAGGAAGGACAGGTACTGAAGGGTCAGCCAACTCCTTTTTAGTGGCCGCCGCCACCACCATGGCATCAACAGGGACGCCTATAGTTAGAAACTGCTTGTCAGAAGTGGCTGTAATAAATTTTGTAGGCCTCCGGGGAGTTGGTTCCATAGTATCCGGAGCCGTCCACGCCTTTCGAGCCACCACATCCATGAGTGGGTCGAAAGGCGGAGACACCTAGGAGGTGGAAGGGCGAGAACCGAACGCATCCAGGTACACCGACTTGTCCTCGGAAAGGTTAAGGGCAGACCAGTTTCCCCTCTGCTTAAGAATCTCCAGGATGTCAGAAAAGGAGACATCCTCAGAGGGGGACCTTGGGGACCCTTCTGACTCATCCAAGTCGGTGTCAGACGTGACTGACTCAGGGGAGTCTACATGCTTCCTCCTGCATTTTCTCTTTCGAGGGGGCTCCCCTGAAGGATCAGGGGAGGCCTTGGAAGAGGAGGATACACCCAATGGGGCTACCTGTAGCGTCGGTTCTCCACGCTCGGGATCGGAAGGGCGGATAGAGACTGAAGCAGGCACCATAGAGGGAGGAGCCGAAGGAGCCAACCGTGGAGCAGGCACAGGGGCCAGCACACTCCTCATGACCTCAAAGGTGCCCCTATCAGGCAGGGAAGGGGGTCCCCACTCCGAGGAGACAAGGAATCCTCCTGGCACCGAGAGGGACGGCTCCAAGGCCGATGTCAGGGCCAAACTCACCTGCGCCGAGGCTCCGAGAGGGAGAACGGGGTCGGACAAGGGTCCGATGCCACTCGCCCCCTCAGAACCGATGAGGGAGTCCCGGCGCCCGGATCCCTCCAAGGATGGAACCAAGGAAGAGATCGGAGCCGACGAGGGAGCCAAAAGGAGTGGTATCGGCTCTGATGTTCCGATGGTCCCGACCCCTACGATCTCCGGCTCCGAACTCAAAGGAAGAGTCGGAGGAGGAATTGAAGCGGGAGTAGTGATAGCCACTGCCTGATGAGGAGGGCTATGCAACATTTGGGCCAGTGCCTGTGACTTAAGTAGTCTGCTAACCACCCTCTCGAGGTCATGATCTGACAGCCTGGAAGACCAAGAGGAATGGGACCTATGACTCTGCTCCGATAACAAGGGAGACTTTGGAGCTGAATGGACAGATTCCAGGGAAGGAGACCTGGAATGCTTTCTGCTCAAAGACGGCTCCGACAGCAGAGTCGGAGCCGACTGAGGCCTTGAATCATCGGTTCTGGCCGGAACCGATGCAGAGGTAGTAGTAGTAGCGCCACTCAGTGACGGCTTCAAACATGGAGCCAATGGTTTGGCGGGCTTGGAAGGTTTACCCGATGAAGGCTTAGCTGGGGAACCTTCAGGCTTCAACAAGCCTCTCAAAATAAGTTTGTTTCTGCATTCCTGCAGGACTCTTGGACTGAACGCATGGCAGACAGAACAAGAGTCCTGCAGGTGCAGAGGGCCCAAGCAATATACACAAGAAGTGTGTCCATCTGTCAGAGACATCTTCTGACAGCACGAGTCACATTTCTTGAAGCCCGAGACCTTGGTGTCTTTCGACATCTTGAAACAAGGATGACGGGCAGAAAAAGACAATTCTAAGTGGTCTAGTCACAATCAGCCAACACACACACAAAGAGCTTGTAACAGACCAAGAAAAACAAAAACCCAACACTTTTTAACACAGTTTAACTCTAGGCACACACATACAAGAAAAAATCTACAGAAAAAATCCAAAGGGATTTACTGCTACAGAAACTGTAATAGAACAAGTTTAGCCAAAGGCCTAACTAATCAGTGAGGGGAAAACTGAAGAAAAAAACTACCTAAGAGGGGATTCTAAACAGGGATCTATATGGTAGGAACTAGGAATAACTATCGCTATGGTTAGAACCAAAAAACTGACTAAATACAAGAAAAAGATTAATACAACCTGGAGCCGGCAAAAGGACGCAACCTCGTAGCTGAAGTGGCAAACGAGATCTGGGTATATGACGCCTAGCATTATGGAACATAGGATAGCCTCGAGCCAGTAAAAATAGCTCTCGAGCTTTAGTAATAGGCCGAGTCGGAGCCGAGGTTCGGCTCCAAACCCATCCAGCAAAAATGAAGGCTAGATTGACAACTTAACATACTAAGATAAATAACATGTGAGAGAACATTAGAATCTTATTAATGCTTATATACATTAATCAATGAACTAGCAATATACATTCAAACTGAACAAAAGAACACTTGTAAAACTGAATATATGCAAATTAATCAGTTAAACCATCTCAGAGCACATTTTATGTTTATATTTTCATTTAAACCAGGGGAAGCTTCAGAGTTCAACAGTAGCTGCCACTTAAGTTCCCTTAGTCCCAAGTAGGTATCTGTATTACCAAAGAAAACATCAACCTGTTCCAGCACCAAAAACTGAAACTTAACAAAATGAGCACGTCATACTATGTTTAGCAATAGCATTGTTCATGTTCCTATACGTAATAGCCCCGAAATGTTCTTTAATTCTGTCTGACAGCCTTTTAGAGGTTTTCCCTACATAAAAGCTGCTGCATGAAAAACAAATACCAGCATATACAACAGAAGATGAGTGACAATTAAACTGACTAGAAAAAGTGACAGTATAGCTGCAGTGTGGGAACTAAACTAGTAATATCTAGTCGAGGTCACTCTATCACTTTTCTAGACACCAAAATAGATCAACTTTCTACAGGTGAATTAAAATCAACAGTTTACAGAAAAGAAACATATAAAAATAACTATTTGGATTTCACAAGTCAACATCCATTTTTTTATGAAGAAAAACTTAATAAAGGGACAGTTTATCGGCATTTCTAGGATCACCAGTCATAGGTTCATAGGTTCATAGGTTCATACTAGGCTATCTGCCCGAGGGCATTTACAAGCCTAGCCCATCGTTTTGTGGCTTACGCCACCCCTTTAGTATGGGGAACTATACCCATTATTTTGCTGTGCCTCTGTCGAGCAGTGACACTGAGGTAATCCCTGGGGTATATCTGCGATCTCCCATCCATTGGTCAAGATTTCTCTTGAACAAGGCCAGCGAGGTGCTCTGCCTCACATGTACCGGGATTTTGTTCCACAGCATAGAGTCTTTGGGTGATGAATCTATCCCTCCAGCACGTCCTATTAATAGCCGTGTCGAGGTTTAAGTCTCCGCCCTTGTGGCTCTGATGGATCTAGATTTTTGAGGTGAAGCATATTCATCAAATCTGGGTTTGACATGGCCTTGTATGTTAGGCAAAGGTCACCTCTGAGCAAGCGGTGCGACTGAATAGAGCTGGAGTTCTTTCAGTCGGGCAGCATAGGACAGATTTTGAGACCCTTTATCCTTTTGGTGAGGAACTTTGTGGCCTCTCCAGCTGCTGCAAGTGTCGGGTCAGATACATTCCGAATGGGGCATTGTACTCAATCATTGGTCTGATGAGTGATGAGTAAAGGGAGACTATGACCTCCCTTGATCTAGATGAGAATCCCTTCATGATAAGGTGGGCAATGTAGAAGGTCTTCCTAACTACTTTAGCTACATGGGTGTCGAATGACAGACTACTATCAACCTGGGTCCCCAGGTCCCTGATAACTTCTTCTGTGCTCAGTGGATTGCCACCTATTTGGTAGCTAGGGGTAACCTTGTTTTTCCCGAAGGGTATGACTATGCATTTTTTGGCATTTAACTTTAGGCCGTGGCTCTGGCACCAGTTATCCGTTTCTGTGAGACCCTTCTGAAGGATATCTGTGTCAGATGTGTTTTCTACTATGGCGCCCAGTTTGCAGTCATCTGCAAACTTTGTCAGCCATAACCCTCCTGTGTTTGCTTGTACTTCAGAAAAGTAGATGCCAAACATGATTTCAAAGCACAAGTTAAACTATTGAAATATATGTTTTACATGAGGCACTATCCACACACTCTTGTTAATAACTTATTTAATGAGGTAGCTATTAACAGATACACCAAACATTTACCTATTTTAAAGTTTGGCTTTAAACCTTTGGTTAAGACCCCTTCTGACACTGACAGAACTCTTAAGTTTTCCATTACCCACAGCTAGGGATATGACACAAATTAGATAGATTTTCCAGTATAACTGGGATACATTGACAGAACCACAGCAGATTGGATCTTCTCTTGGTACCACACCCTCATTTACTTTTAAAAGATGCAGGAACATAAGGGCTTGCTTTGAAAACAGGGATAAACAATTTATTTTAGGAAACACCTAACTCTGACTCTACAGGTCCAGGAATGTTTTGTTGTCATGGATGTGTTGTGTACCCCTACATCTATTTATGCTCTGTTTATAAGTTATCTGGGAGGGCTGGTTGAGGAGAAGGGAAGTCTGGATGAAGAGGTCAAAGCTATAATCAGAGGGGCTGCAGTCAACTGGCATACAGTGTCAGGTGTAGCATAAGACAGAAGAATGTCAAAAAAGCTGAAAAGTAAGGTGTACAAAACAGTGGTGCAATTAGTACTACGGTACGTTACAGAAACCTGAGCAGTAAAGGCAGAGCAGATGAGAAAGCTAGAGGTGATGGAAATGCTTGAGAAGGGTGGTACGATCCACACTGTTGGACACATGAAGAAATGATGATATAAGAGCAGAAGCCAAAGTAGCTCTAATTACAGAAAAGATCAAAGATAACAAATTGCACTGATTCGGGCACATGTGCAGAAAAGCAAAAGGCAATCTGGGGAAGAAGTACTGGGACAGACAGAAAGAAGGTAAGAGGAAATGAGGGCATCCAGCAAAGAGGTGGATGGATTGCATGAGGGAAGATCTGTGACAGTCAGGTATGAGTATCAAAGAAGGTAGGAGTGTAGCTCATAATCAAGACAGATGGCAACAGTTAACATGACACCCCAACTCCATGTAGAAAATGGGAAAAGGAAGATGACAATGATGATGATGATCTGAGAAGTAAATGCTAAACAGCAGTGGTCCCAGTACTGATCCTTGGGGATCTCCACTTGTGACTGGCTTTTAGTGGAATTGGAGTTGCCTTTTCTTATCTCTTGTATCCTTTGTGAAAGCCAGTTGGCAACCCAGTGGGTAGCATTTGAGTTTACTTGTATTTTTTGTAATTTTTCAACTACACTTACGAGGGGAATAGTACTGAATGCTTTTGCTAAGTCCAAATAGGCTGCATGAAATAATTTGCCCTCATCCATGGCCTTTGTGACCTTCTTAATGAAGTTCACCAGGTTCAGCATGCATGACCTCCACTTGATGAATGCAAACTGACTAGGGTCCAGTGTTTGTAGATTTATTATGTCTTTGCATATATCATCCATGACAATTCTTTCCATGGCTTTACAGATTAGACTGGTCAGACTAATGGGTCTACAGTTTCCCGTGTCAGTAAAGGCGCCACCCTTGTGTAGTGGAATGACAGTTGATGTCTTCTGTCCATGGGCATAAATCCAGTTCCAAGGTTAAGATAGCATAGCTTCATATGGGGAGGGGGGCAGGCGAGTCTTGTTTCAAGTAATTTAGAAGGCACCCTGGTATGTTATCAGGACCAAAAGATGCAATGTTCTTTGTCTTGGAGAGCACCTTTAAGACCTGCTCTCTGGTGATAATGGGGTGGTATGGATTTTGGTATCTCCATAGTGGTTTCTGGGGGGGGGGTAGACTGAAGTTTGCTCTGAATTTATCTGCCAGTAAGTTTGCAATGTCATCTGGTGCAGTAATCACGGTGCCATTTATCACCAGTACAGCACACTGCTGCATATTACCTATCAGCTTATTAACATAGCTGAAGAAGTACATCTGGGGATTAGGAGAGTTTTCTCCCATCTAACAGTGTCAAGTTGTAGGTTTAGCTGTTGTTCCCATTGTAACTTAAACTTATTAAGTATTTCCTTCCTTATGGGATATAATCAATATGTTATACAGCAAACCTAATTGCTCTCTTAGACCCACAGTCACCTTCTCTCGTGTTAAATATCCAAGTAGCCCATCTAAGTCTATCAGCAAGTGGAACAGTAGTTTAAGTGAAAGCAGTCTACTTGAAAGTCTTCTATATAAAATTTAACTTATCATCAGAGATATTATAGCTGTCTCTAAAAGAATACCAAGTTATGATTGAACTACTTTTAAACAGTTGCACCTAGGTATGCAAACCCCAACAATGCTTAAGACCTCTAGAAATTAACTGTGCCCATATCCCCCAAGTCTTAAAGTTACTGATAGCTAGAAAATTGATTATCCATCCTGATTTGCTAGCTATTTTAAACTCAGAGAAACAAGAATAGAGGAGTACACTCAAACTGTGCATATTTATTTAATTGTAACACACTGAATATTTACATGGGCAAAGAGAAAGAAGAACAAAGGATTCACACTAAGCTGCATGCTTAGTAGGATTCACTAAGACTGCTAGTGGATATAATTCAAAGTTAGGAAGACCCATCCTCCATATGTAGTATGGATGGTAAGGTGATCCCAGTTTAATTTTGGTCCCTCCCCAGCCTACATTAAGTGTCTCAGAGGGGACTTCATATTCTTCCAAAATCAAAATATCAGAGATGCAGGTACTGGGATGGCTTGTGATGCATACAAAACCAGTGAAAGGATAAACCAACCTACAGCAATTATTCTTTGCATAATATCCAAGTATTGTGGTTTTCACCTGTCAAAGTATCTTCTTTCACATAGATTTTGTTATAAGTTTCATTAATGGAGGTTTGCAGGGACGACCCCAACAGTATCCTTAAATATGTAACAGGACCATCATTTCCAAGAAGGTAAATTTAGTATGCAAAGTTTGAGATGGAGTGCAATTAATTTTTAGTACATTATTTTTATCTAAATTAATTTTATAACCAGAGAGTTGGCAAATTGTACAAGCTAACTTATACATAAGTCAAAATGTTCCTCTGGGTTGGACATATAAACTAGTAAGTCATCTGCATATAAAGACCAATTTATATTCCACCCCCTCCCCCCCCCCCATTTATTACATGCCCTGAATTACACAATTTAAAAGCTAAAGGCTGGGCTCTGGATACAAAGCAAATAGTAACAGCAATAGGGGACATCCTAGTCGAGTTCATAGGTTCATAGGTTCATACTAGGCTATCTGCCCTAGGGCATTTATAAGCCTAGCCAGTGTTGTGTGGCTTTCACCACCCCTTAGGTTGAAGAATACTTTACCCATTAGTTTGCCGTGCCTCTGTCCAGCAGTGATACAGAGATGATCCCCGGGGTAAAACTACGATCTCCCATCCACTGGTCAAGATTCCTCTTGAACAGAGCCAGTGAGGTGCTCTGTCTCACATGGACCGGGATTCTGTTCCACAGCATAGGGAGTCTCTAGGTGATGAATCTGTCCCTCCAGCACATCCTATTTATATCCGTGTTGAGGTTTAAGTCTCTTGCTCTTGTGGCTCTGGTGGATTTGGATTTTTTGAGGTGGAGCATGTCCATTAATTCCGGGTTGGACATGGCCTTGTATGTCAGGCACAGGTCACCTCTGAGCAGACGGTATGCGACTGAATAGAGCTGGAGTTTCTTCAGTCGGGCAGCATATGGCATATTTTTGAGCCCCTTTATCCTTTTGGTGAGGAACTTTTGGGGTCTTTCCAATTGCTGCAGGTGTCGGGTAAGATACATTCGAATGGGGCATTGTACTCAATCATTGGTCTGATAAGTGAAGAGTACAGGGGAACAATGACCTCCCTTGATCTGGATGTGAATCCCTTCATAATCAGGTGGGCAATGTAGAAGGTCCTCCTAACCACTTTGGCAATGTGAGTGTCAAAAGAAAGGTTACTGTCAACTTGGGTCCCCAGGTCCCTGATAACCTCTTCTGTGCTTAATGGATTGCCACCTATGTGGTAACTTGGGGTTACCTTGTTTTTACCAAAGGGTATGACTATACATTTTTGGCGTTTAGCTTAAGGCCATGGCTCTGGCACCAGTTATCCGTTTCTATGAGACCTCTCTGAAGGATATCTGTGTCTGATGGATTTTCAACTATGGCGCCCAGTTTGCAGTCATCTGCAAACTTTGTCAGCCACAATCCTCCTATGTTTGCCTGCACTTCTGAAAAGTAGATGTCGAACAAGAGGGGGCCCAGGACTGAGCCCTGTGGGACACCGCTTGTGACCGGCTTGGAGTCTGACATGGCACCAGCAACTCTAACCCTGTGGGTTCTGTCCTTGAGCCAGTTTGCAACCCATCTTGTGACATATGGGTTTACATTTAAGCTGGTGAGCTTTTCTATGATACCCAAGTGGGGTATTGTGTTGAAAGCTTTTGCAAGGTCAAGGTAGGCTGTGTGAACTGCCTTACCCGCATCAATGGCCTTGGTGACTGTTTCAAAAAAGTCGACCAAGTTCAAGAAGCATGATCTGCCCTTGACAAAGCCGAATTGGGTAGGATCCAATGTCTGTAGGTCCCCTATGTCTTTATTTATGAGTTCCATTATGATCCTCTCCATAGCTTTGCAGACCAGGCTTGTTAAGCTTATGGGGCGGTAATTACCAGGGTCCGTAGAAGCACCACCTTTGTGGAGTGGGACCACAGTTGCCGTATGCCACTCTTTGGGTATGTATCCTGTGGTAAGGCTAAGATTAAACAGCAGCCTTATGTGTGGGTTTATTTCCTCATTGAGTTCGTGTAGCACACAGCCGGGGACACCATCCGGTCCCACTGATGCTGTGTTTTTAGCTTTAGAGAGAGCAGCTCTCACCTGGGCATTTGAGATGATTGGGAGGCTACACTCTGCTGGGATAGATATTTCTCCTTTTGGGGGGGAGGGAGGGGAGAAATTTTCACTGAACCTGTCTGCCAGTATGTTTGCAATGTCTGTGGGTCCAGTGATTTTTGTATCATTTTGGACTAATTCTGAGCATATCTGGGAGTTTCCACCCAGATTTCTAACATAGCTAAAGAAGGCCTTATGATTGTCTTTTGAGTCCTTGGCGATTTTTCTCTCAAAGTTGGCCTTGGATGATTTTATGAGCAATCATAGTTTTTTACTAGTATTGATCAGAGATGTCTTCCCTTTTAGGGATTTTGCTCTATCTTGTAGTAGCTTTCTCCACTTGTTGTAAAGTTTGTTTATGGCTGGGGTCCACCAGATTGGGCGCTTGCCTTTGGTGGAAAGGGTCTTGATTTTATTTGGGATTGCTTGATCCATGCAATCCTGGAGGTGCTCGTAGAAAGCATTTGTAAGGGATTCAGCAGCGTGGGTTGTGGTTTCCAATGGCTCAGGGGCCTTGAAGGATACCACACCAGTCTTAAGAAGTGTGAAGTTGGCTTTTGAGAAGTTCTTCACTGTGGTCTTTTGTTGGGGGTGGGGGCGGGATGTGGATCTCCAGTGAGATTAGTTTATGGTCTGATCTCACCAATGAGGGATATACTTCGTGTGGAGCATTTTGTCCCCATGTTTGTGATGATCAGGTCTAATATATTTTCACCTCTTGTGGGAATGGTGACAAGTTGTTCCATAGCATTTGAGTTTATGAACTCCAGGAACCTTTGGGCTAGGGTATTGGGGCTTGAGTAATGTTCCCAGTCTATGTTTGGGTAGTTGAAGTCACCCAATATGATGGTGTTTGGAGAGACATTTATACTCTCCAGTGTCTTCAGGAAGGCTGTGTGGGGTTCCTGAGTTTGAGAGGGTGGCCTGTAACATGCTATAAACTGTAGAGCAGTTTTGATTATGGTTAATTGCACCTGAATGGTCTCTGATGCTTCGTGAGTTGCCACCAGCCTGGAGGTGTGGGTATCATTGATGAATATGGATACACCCCCTCCTTTTGTGGTACGGTCTGGGTTTTGGGGCCAGAACGCATGATATGAGATAAAACCTGATAGTGCCGGGGTGCTCTCAGGAGCCTTGAACCAGGTTTCAGTCACAGCACAGACATCGATGTTCTCCATACTGAGGAGGGCTTCGAGGGCGTGCATCTTGAGATTTAGACTTCTGGCATTGAGCAGCATTACCCTTAGTTTTTTTCCATTATTGTTTTCTAGGGCGGTGGGTTTAGAATTTCAGCCTTGTCTAAAAAAGGCACTATGGGGGTGGCAAGAGCCTTTGCCAATATCCGGAAACCCAGAGACTACCATGCAGCAGCAGCAGTTACAGTTTTAATCTGCCATAAAAGCGTGCCAACAGTACAAGCAAGGGTGAAATTTATTGCTTTCAGTATCTTTAAAGATGTTTTTCTCATCAAGGTTGCAATTTTTGATCACAATTCAGTCAGTGGACAGGGTGAATGGGTTGGTGCACTCACTGGATAGTGTGAGTAAGGAATGTCTGGTAGGTGAGGAGGATAAAGGGAATGATCACTTGAACATTGCTGAATCAGAGGACGAACGTGAGCATTAACCTAACCAAGGGTAAGATGAAACAGTTGTAACATATACATAGGAAACTCTGCAGTGGGATGAGAGATGATGTTTGGCCACAATAAAATACATAGTTTTGAAAGAAACTACATGCTAAGATGGACGTGTGCTTTTGATTGGAAATGTAGTAAGGGGAGGGGAGGTTGTGCTTTTTTTTTTTTTTTTTAATAATAAGCTTATAAATGACTTAAAAATGCAGCTTCTCGGGAACTAAGTCAAGGGCTGTTACAGTAAGGAGTCCTGTTGGTGGCTAGATGATGCTTAATGGAACACTGAGGCAATGTGAACTTGCAGTTTTGATTGTATAAGGACAAGACAGCTACTTCTGAACATGATGCAGAGTTCTACCTATGACTTTGATGTGAAAGGAACCTGTTAAGTAACAAAGACTTTAAGAACGTTGTATGGGGCCGAGACACAAAGCTGGACATGACATTCATGATAGTATATGATTTTTCACAGCTGATTATGTATTGCAACCATTTATTAACATTACTTAAAAGGCTTGTTGAAACTATTTATTAATGGGAAAGGTTTCTAAATGTTATATCTATGCTTAATCTTGAGCCAGTGCTACTCAAGGCTATGTCCAATCTAACTACATATAATGTGAGTTTGAAAATGGTATATTGTGCTCAACTGCTGGATTTTCATGAGCTATATGTAACTCTTTCAGGGTTACTAATAGGATGAATATGTGCCACTGAATATACATTATGAGTAGTCCAACAACAATGCCCTTAATAATAGGGAAGATCTCCAAGTAATATTGATGTGAGACATTAAAAGGGGCTGATATTATAAGGGGCTGATAATTAGGAAGGGCATGATATTATGGTATGTTTATAACTGTATAACAGTTTATCTTATGAAGCATTTGTAACGTTCCTGAATGCTATTTAAAATTAGGTTGTTAAAATGAAACTTTTGTTACGCAGGTTTTGTAAAGTTATTACCCAGTTTTGAATCAGTGTCATTTAAACATTAAATTAAAATGGTTAGGCATGGAAAAATCAGAAGTTATGTTTGTGTTTATGACTTTTCATCATAATGATTATTTCCAGTGTTCTTGAATCAGTTATTTCAGAGTTTGTTACTTAATAGTTTTAGATGACACAGGCTTCAAAATATTATATTCATCTTCAGCTTTGCTTCAGTACAAGTCAACATGATTTTCATATTAAACAGATTTTGTGAGGATATATTTTTCAGTTTTAAATCAGTGTCACTTAAAAGAGTATACTAAAATAGTCTGACATGATGAAATGTTTAAAATGTTAGGCATATACTCATGGCTGTTCATCTCACTGATTATTTGAAGTTCTTGAATCAAACTTATTTTAGAGGGTTTGCTATAAAGAGTGTTTTACGCCATAGGCTTTATAATGTTGTATGCATGCTCAGTTTGGTATCAGTGTCATTTGAAAGATTGCATTAAAATAGATTTAAATGCTGAATGATTCAAAATAGTATATATTTTTTCAACTAGTAAATGTTTACAGGTTAGAAGTAATAAGAGTAAGAGGTGTATTAACAGTAAGGTCAGCTATGTGATTACTGATGATAAACTGTAGGCAAAGTGATAATAATGCCCTTACAAATAAAGAAGTTTTCTAAAGTAGTAGTTAGTAATATACATTATATAGACCTAACAATAATGATAGCAATTATATCACAACATACATCTTAGTAGAGTAAAATGGGAGAGGGATAAATGATTGAAGAAGACAATTTTAGAAGAGTTATAAAGGCATCTAGTCTGGTGAATGATGGTCTAGGTTAGCAGCTCATTAATTCATTGGCACTAAAAGTTATGTGGATGGATTTATATGTTAAATTTCTACAGCTAATCAACAAGAAGTCTTAGTATATAGAAAGATTCACTGGACCAAAACTTTTATTATTGTTACTACCACATCTAGCTGCATGGATCTGGAAGAGATATATTCTTGGGAATGGTGCCATCTCAAATGGGAAGTTAGAGTGTAAATAAATACACTGTTTCATTTGGGAATGAACACATATGACATGGAGTGCTACAACCATAAGGACCTGGAAGATGGTATACTTAGGGAATGTTTCATGGTTATATGAGCAGCTGAGGAAGTGAAAAGAAGGATATGAGATGAATTAATATTCTTCTTTCCTTTTGCACCTCTAAGGTTGTCACTTAGCAACTTTTCTGGTATCTGACTGCCTGTAATTTCATGGAGGCTATTTATTTGTGCTCCCCTCTTGCTTTCTTTCAGCTACGATGACAGCTGTTTTTCCCATTATTTATGTTACTATCCATTTCTGTTGGCATTTTAAAAGGGACACATATGGCAAAATGCTACTTGTTAGGGTGGAGAAATATGGACATGGTTCAATGCTCCACTGAGTGTGTGTTTTTTAAAATGCTTTACTCACTACATGTGAAGTGATGAGTTATATTAAGTTATAAATGATATAAAGGTTATAGGTCATGTGTACTACATTGTGATGAGACTATTAAATTCCATGAATCTGCTTCCACTGGTGAGATGTATGAAAACTGGAAGACAAAGAGACAATTAAATTGTAGACATGGACTTGTTATATCATTCTCTTCCACTCAACATTAACCTTAGCTAGTAGTCTGTTTTTACTAGTCTGTTTAATAATCCACCAACTGTAAAAAGAAGTTATGTACCTACCATAATGTTCCATGTTAGTTGTCTTCATCTCACCTTCCTTCTTGCTGTTTGGATCGGCTCTGACTCGGCCATCTTCTATAGCTCGACAGCTGTTTACTGGCTCGAGGCTACCCCTTATCCCAGAATGCCCAGCGTCAGCTACCTAGATCTCATTTGTGATAGCGCGCACTAGACATAAGTAGAGTAACCAGTTACCTAAAAACTGGTTGTCCAATGCACCTAAACAAGGAAAGGGTCATAAATTACCTGGCATGTGAAGCAATAAAAGATACTCAGCCAGTGAAAACAAAAAAAGGAACTCCTCTCAATCCTCTAGGAAGGGGGAAGGAGGGAGGGATGCAAAAAGGAAGGCGAGATGAAGACAAAATGGAACGTTATGGTAGGTACATAACTTCTTTATGTTAAGTTGTCCATCTTGCTTCTTTCTTGCTGTTTGGGACAGCGTCCCTAGCACCTAAAATCCCGGGTGGCTCATTGGAACAGACTCTTCAGAACAGTAGAACCAAAGGAAGCTCTGCTCCGGGAGACCATATCCACCTTCTAATGAGAGATAAAAGTGTGAGGGTTTGCCCAAGTGGCAGCTGCACAGATTGAGTCTATGGGCAACCTAGACTGAAAGGCTACAGAGGTGGCTAATGCTCTAGTGGAATGACCTTTTGGTTTAGCTGGTAGCACTTTATTTCGTAACTGATAAATAAAGGCAATAGTATCAGATAACCATCTGGATAAGGTCACCTTAGAAACTGGAAGGCCTTGTTTGTTGAAAGCATAAGAAAGAACTAACTGGTCTGACTTTCTTAGTTCCTTAGTTCTATGGAGGTAAAAACGCAATTGTTTGTGTACATCCAATTGGTGGAGCTTGTATTCTGCCTTGTTGCTGTGATTAGGAAAGAAAACTGGGAGATCTATGGATTGATTTAAATTGTTCTCTGAGCAGACTTTAGGAATAAAGGGTGGATTGGTCCTCAGAGAAACTCTTTCCTTGTGAAACACCAGGTAAGGAGGACGAACACATAGTGCTTGAAGTTCTGAGACACGTCTAACTGAAGTTATAGCAACCAGAAAAAGTGTCTTCCAAGAAAAAAATTTTTAAGGAACATGATGCTGCCGGTTCAAAGGGAGGCAAAATTAAGGAAGCTAAAACTAAATTGAGATCTCAAGGTGGAGGAGGATCTCTAACTGGGGGGGGTCTAAGAAGAGATGTTCCTCTCATAAAGGCCTTGCAGAGCTTATGAGACATTATGCTAGAATTAAACATACCGATATGAAAATTAGAAATGGCAGCTAGTTGTACTCTAATGGTAGCGGAAGCTGCACCAGACTGAAAGAGTTGTACTAGAAATTCAAGAATTTCATGAACTGGGGCTGAGAAAGGATCTAAATTTCTAGATTCTGCCCAGTAAGAAAACCGTTTCCATTTACTAGCATATGTTTTCCTCATAGTAGACTTATGTGAGGAAACAATAATATCACGGACTGCTGGGGAGATATTGGAAAGCCTGGCTAAGGTTGGAAGTAGAGTAACCAAGCTGTGAGCTGGAGAGTTTAAAGGGATTGGTGCAACCCGCCTGATTGATGAATCAGAAGATCTGGAACTGGGTCCAGAATCCACAGTAGATCCAGAAGGTGGAGGTGCAGGAATGGGAACCATATCTGCTGAGGCCAATATGGGGCAATGAGGATCATTTTGCAACCCAACGATTTTGCTTTCTGTATGAGTCATGGTACTAGGGGAAAAGGGGGAAAAGCGTAAAGGAGTCCCTGAGGCCAATCGTGGACTAGAGCAGCTCTGGGTATATGACCTGGAAGAGGAAGTAGGGAGAAGTAGCTGCTGCATTTGTTGTTGAGAGGAGTGGCAAATAAGTCGCAGCAAGGCTGTCCCCATTTGCAGAAGATAAGATCCACAACTTCCTGATTCAGAGACCACTCGTGAGGCATGAGGATAGCTCTGCTGAGTCTGTCTGCTATGACGTTGGATTTCCAGGGATGTGCATTGCTATCAGAAAACATTGGGAGGAAATCGCCCATTGCCACAGTCTGAGTGCTTCTCGACACAAGGGGTAAGACCTTGTCCCGCTCTGTTTGTTGATGTACCACACCACTGACATGTTGTCCATTTGGATTGCAATGGTCCCGGAAGGAAGAGAGTCTTGAAGGGCTTGCAATGCTAGGAGCACTGCTCTCATTTCTAGGACACTGATATGCAGATGGTACTTGTGAGGTTGCCAAGTGCCTTGGACTGTCCTGCCTAGATAATGCCTCCCCCCACCCTATCAGGGAGGCATCAGTGATCACTGTGGCTACCGGATGGGGTTGTATGATAGGTCTGCCCTAAATTACTAGTGGGGAGACCATCCACCAAGAAAAGTGCCTTTTGCATGTTGCTGTGATCAGGATCATGTGAGACATGGGTAGTTCCTGGAAAGACCACTGCGTGAAAAGAAGCCACTGAAGGATTCTCATGTGGAAACATGCTAATGGGACAAGAAAAATGGCAGCTGCCATGGAGCTTAGAGCTTGGAGGACATATCTGACTTGAATCCTTTTGCTCTACATTAGAATTAACACTTGATGATGAATAGTGGGAACTCTTTCCTGTGGTAATCTTGCAAACATTTCTTTTGTGTTTACTTCTGCTCCTATGTATGTAATAGCCTGACAGGGCAACAAGGCAGATTTTTCGAAATTTACTGTAATGCCTAGTTGAGTGCATGATGTGATTGTATAATCCCGTGCCTCTAAGAGTTGATGCCTGGTGGTCACAGTCAGGAGCCAGTCGTCTAGACAGGGAAACACCTGGAATCATTGACGCCTCAGGTGAGCCGTGACTACTGCCATACACTTGGTGAACACCCTGGGGGCTGAGGTGAGACCAAAGGGCAGAGCTCTGAATTGGCAAAGACTGGCCCCTACCCGGAAGCGAAGAAATCTCCTGGAGCGTCTGTCCATCTTGATATGGTGGTACATGTCCTGAAGTTCTATCGAGCACATCCAATTGTCCTGACCCTGAAAAGGGAAAATGGACTGCAGTGTCACAATCCGGAACTTTTCTTTTTGTACATATTTGTTCAATCTGCTGAGATCCAGTATTGTTCTCCAGTCCCCTGTCTTTTTTGGTACTAAAAAGAATCTTGAGTAAGTTCCGGACTTCTTGAATGGCTCTTTTTTCTAGCTGTCTTGAAACTTCTGTGACTGCTTGATCCCTTAGATTGGGTGGGACATCTGGGATGGGCTTTTTTGATTCTATGGGGGATTAATGGAAGGAAATTTTGTAACCTCTGGATATAATGGATAGTACCCATCTGTTTCTTGTTATATTTTGCCAGGCTTTTGGGTACAGCGAAAGTGTTCCCCCGACTGCCTCCAGAGGTGAGCAGTCGGGCAACCCTTCAGGGATGCTGGAAGGGCTTGGCAGAGAAGATTTATCTGTCACCCTGGTTTTGCAGTCCCCCTCTGCCACTAGGGCAGCATCTGTTTCCCCCTCTGCCCCTGGGGGAAAAATCACCACGTGTGTCAGGCAAGGGTCCCTGGGATTTTCGGAACCACATCTTTCCTCTCTTCTGACCCTTGGGATAAGGTCTGGAAGGGGTTGAAAAACAGACTCCCACGACAGAGAGAGTCTTGCCTTCCTGATCACACCTGGTCAATGTGTCTTTCACCTGAGGCCCAAAGAGAAAGATGCCATCAAAGGGAGTATGGGGGAAGGACACTCAAAAGGGTTCAGCAAAATGACACAGCCACATCCAAGCATGTCTCCTGAGAGCCACACCTGTCCCTGCAGCTGTGCTCACTCCATCGGCTGCATAGGAAATCAGCCTCATGGAAGAGTTGACTATGGAATTAAGAGTCGCAAGCTGAGAAGCTACTTTGGCTGGTACTCCCTCAGCTGTAGGATCTTGAAGGGTATCTCCAAGCTCTTTCAGGAGATCACTTTGAAGATGTGTAAAATGGCATAGACAGTTCAGGGACCTCATTGAAAAGGTCACTGAAGCAAACATTCACTTTCCATATCTGTCCATCGTCCGAGACTCTTTGTTTGGAGGATGAACAGATGAAGAGGTTTTTGCTAACTCTTTCTTGGTGGCTGCTGCTATCACCATGGCATCAATGGGCACACATTTGGAGAGGAATTGTTTGTCCTGGGGGGGATGTAATAAATTTGTTTGGTCTCCTCAGTGTAGGTTCCACAGAATCTGGAGCTGACCAAGCCTTTCGAGCCACTACAGACATGAGTGGATCAAAAGGAGGAGATACCCAGGAGGTGGAAGGTCGAGAACTGAATGCATCCAGGTATACAGACTCATCCTCAGTAGGGGCTAGGGAAGTCCAGTCCCTCCTCTGTTTAAGCATTTCAAGGATGTCCACAAAGGAAACATCTTCAGAGGGGGACCTTGGGGACCCTTACAATTCATCCATGTCTGTATCTGAAGTGACAGACTCAGGGGGGTCTATGTGCTTCCTCTTGCACTTCTTCTTCTGGGGAGGCTTTTCCGAGTGATCAGTGGAGGCTTCGGAAGAAGAGGGATCACCCAATGGGGTGCCCTGGGCATAGGTTCCCTATGCTTGGAGTCTGGAGGAGGAGTAGAAGTTGGAACAGACACCACGGGGGGAGGAGCCGATGGAGCTGGCAGTAGAGCTGTTTCAGGGGACAGCACACTCCACATGACCTCGAAAGCATTCCGACCTTTAGGCAGAGAAAGCTCTGGCTCTGAAGAAACAGGAGTCCTTCTCTGCATCGAGGGTGATGGCTCCGAGGCAGATGCTGGAGCCGAACTCACCTGTGCCGAAGCTCCGTGGGGGAGAATGGGGTCAGACAAGGGTCCGATGCCACTCCCCCCCTCAGAGCTGACGAGAGAACCCCAGCACCCAGATCCCTCAATAGAAGGTACAATTGAGGAAATCGGAGCTGACGTCGGAACTGAAGGAGAGATAATGATCGGCGCCGATGGTTCTACTACCTGCAGATCCATGGTCTCCAGCTACGAGCTAAATGTAGTTGGAGGAGGAACAGAAATAGAGGTGGTTGGAGCCAATACCTGTTGAGGTGGGCTGGACAGTAATTTTGCCAGTGCTTGTGACTTAAGCAACCTACTTACTACTCTCTCCACATCATGATCTGATAATCTAGAGGATCGAGAGGAGTGGGAAGAATGATGGCTATGTTCACTCTGTAACAAGGGTGACTGAGGTGCCGAGTGGATGGACTCCAAGGACGGAGACCTCAGTCTCTTACGGCTCAGAGACGGCTCCGAAATAACAGATGGAGTTGATGGAGGAGTTGCCTTGTTGGTGCCAGCCAGCACCGACATACTTGGTTGGTCAAGTAAAGGAGTCGGCTCCGAAGGTGGAGCCAATGGCTTGACAGACTTAGGGAATTTCGCTGGCTGAGTACTTTTAGCCGGAGAATCCGGAGGCTTCAATAATCCCTGAAGGATTAATTTGTTTTTGCGCTCCTGCAGGACCCTTGGACTAAAAGCGTGACATATAGAACAGGAGTCCTGCAGGTGAACAGCGCCCAAACAATATACACAACTAGTGTGCCCATCTGTCAGAGACATTTTCTGACAGCATGAGTCACACTTTTTGAAGCCAGATACCTTGGTATCTTTAGACATTTTCCTAACAACAACCACAACAACAATAATAAAAAGCTATACTACAAAACTAAGAGACAAACAGTCTTTTTTTTTTTTACAGTTAAGGAACAGAAAGGAGAGCCTCTAATTTAAATGGCTGTCCTAAGGGGGGGGGGGACTCTCTAATTTAAACAAGTTCAGGGGAAACAGAAGGCCTGCGAGTTATTGAGCGATGGCCAACAAAGCTATAGCACACAAGAAAGTGATAAGGGATAAAATAATATATTTAGACAAAAACTTGACAAATTTTTAAGAATAAACAACAAATATAATAATAGAAAAAAACTATACTAAGCTTGAGCCAGTGACGAAGCAACCTCGCAGCTGAAGCGGCAAACGAGATCTGGGTAGCTGATGCTGGGCATTCTGGGATAAGGGGTAGCCTCGAGCCAGTAAACAGCTCTCTAGCTATAGAAGATGGCTGACTCGGAGCCGAGGATCGGCTCCGAACCCAAACAGCAAGAACGAAGGCAAGATGGACAACTTAACATCATGTATAAAATGCTAAGTTACTTTTCATATTGCTTCTCTTAGATAATTTATGTAAAATGTTAGACGTGTTAAATTCTCTTTTGTAAAATTGTAAAATTGTTAAATTTGTCTAAGTCTTTGTAAGTCTTGGAGCTTTTCTCCCCGGGCCTCTGCTGAAAACGGGCAAGTTGTCCAGTTGGACTTTCCCAGTAAACAAATGTAAAATAAAATAAATAAATAAATACGTTTTGAAATGGAGGTCAGCCTGGTATATGGCATAAGAAGTGAAGAAGGAAATTATTTTTAAAGCACAATGATAGCAAGATGATGGACCAGAAGCTAGGTGAAGAAAAAAAGTAAGATGAATTTCACTAGATTAATCAATTTCATTCTTTTTATCTCATACAATTTGGTAGATATATAGATCTGTTTAAGGTATATTATACTGGGATATGAAATTTGATAGATGGGAGCCAAAAAATGGCTAGCTGCTGAGTGTGTTAAAAATGGAGTTGCATTTTAAATTGTGAGCTAATAAGATAATGTAGGATATATTTTACTGTATCAATGAGTATTCTCAAGTGTGCTAAGTGTGGATACAATAATACTATGATATTATGGGTATGCTACATAAAAAGGAATTTTATGGTACAGCATTGTGCGAATATTTACTCTTTGTGCTTATTTATTAATCTAGTTTTGATCAATAGTTGTTGCTACAAAAGGAAAAACAAATAAAAGATCACATAAAAGGCAGTCTGTTAACAGGCTCTAACTTAAAAGTAGAAACAAGCCACAGATATATATTGCAAAAACAAATTATAAAGTGTGCAGTTCAAAATAAAACCTGAGGAGAAAGTGTTATAAGCTTGACATTGTGTATAAAACTAAAGTGAAAACAAAAACTAAAAATAATGAAAAAGGGATGAATACCATGCAGTCTCCCATGATGGCATCCAACATGGTGCTGGTAATAAATGAGCAACAAGAAACCATACCCAGTGCAAACACTGTGGCTAAAGGCAAGGAAACAAATTGTAAAGCTACAAATCTAATTTGTAGAATATGTCTATGGATTAACCATTTTGGAAGAATGAGTTGTAAATATAAGAAGGTGCAACAGTAAGCTGTTAATGTATTGTAATCAAAGAAATTAATGTTAGAAATGCAGCTTGTAAATATTGTACAAGCTACTGCTAATCACAGGAGTAAAATATTTGACAACAGGCTAAGTGATAAATTGATAAATAATACATTTTTCAGTTTGTGACAGAACAGTTTTCAGGAAGGACAGAGATATTGTGGATAATGACAAAGCTGTTCTGTTCAAACTAGTCATTAAAAAACAAAAAAAGTGTCCAATCGAAGCCAAGGTTCAGCAAAGAAGTAACGCTATTTATTTAAAAATAAATAAACACAACGTTTTCGCTCCTGTTAGACAGAAGCTTCATCAGCATACCAAACACGCAAACTCACGTTGTTTAAAACTGATCACAAACAAGTGATTAGTATCAATTAATTAAATTTTTTTTAAATTTTTTAAAATTTAAAGTGCAAATACACAAGAAGTAGTGATAAGCTTCATATTAAAACCAAAGTAAGTACATATCAATGTACATACCGAAAATCACTCATTCAAAAGTAATTGAAATGGAATGACATGGAATAAAGTAGCAAGGAGAGAATAAACAGGTAGCACAACGGACTAAACACCAAATACTTAAACACACTAGTCAACCTAAAAGATGAATTTGTATATTTTAGTTTTAGTTTAACCCTCGTAAAGGGAGTTGGGTAAGTAATATTAAAATAGGTCATAGTGTGAAAACTAGACTGACTAGACTAAAAAATTTTAATTAATTGATACTAATCACTTGTTTGTGATCAGTTTTAAACAACGTGAGTTTGCGTGTTTGGTATGCTGATGAAGCTTCTGTCTAACAGGAGCGAAAACGTTGTGTTTATTTATTTTTAAATAAATAGCGTTACTTCTTTGCTGAACCTTGGCTTCGATTGGACACTTTTTTTGTATTTTAGTTTTGGTGTCTTCTTTAACTGTTTAGCATGGCTTCGGGTGCTCCGTCGAGCCCGGGTTCACCGAATATATTTGGTACTAACAGTGCGGACAATCCTCCTGAATTTGTCAATATACAAGCGCTTATGGTAGCGCTGTCTCAACGGTTGGATACCATGAACTCACGACTGGACAATATGGAGAGAATTAGTGCTAATCAAAGGGGCACTATCGGACTAAACGTTACGGATTTTAACCGTTCTTTAACGGGTAACAACAACTCGAATATTCCAGCTGGCCAAGCACCTCGCTCATCCCAAATTAATGCCTGTGGTGCATCTGAGGCAGCGAACTCATTTTCCACCGAGCCAGGTAACAACGGCTTGGTGCAGCGTTCAATCAACCCTGGCAATAACGGAAACAACAGGAATGTTAGCGGTAATTCAAATTCTTGTACTACCACTTCCTTTTTTCCTGGCAACCAAGATGTGAATGGGGAGACCGACTCGCTTATTGGCATGCCCTCAATGGCCGAATGGGCAAAGAATTCTACTGCATTCGTTTTTGGCAGTTCTATAGGACTGGGCGCACCGGCGACGGACACTTCTGGTCTAGGTAATAACAATGACAGTATCTCTATGAATTTAAAGGTACTGGACAATATTTTGTTAAAAATCAAAAAGCTTCAACTGGAAGTCTCGTACTTCCAGCAGTGCATGAAGGAAGGGGTTATACCTAAGGGGCTCCGTAGCACCTTCACCCCTACAGGTTTATTTACTGACTCTGTATTTTTGTTAGAATTAGAGGTATTATTCAATAAACAAGGGGCTGAATTACTTGACTTAATGACCAAGAATTATATCAAACACATTTCTGTTTTACTTGAGGAGGCTTCAACACTTGACGCCATCATTAAAGCTGACATTAATTTCCACAGATACAAGTATGATTATAACCGGTCATTTACTAGCATTGATGCAATGCTAGTTAAATTAAAGGCAAAGAAAGTTAAGAAACTGGTGAGAGATAGACAGGCATATCAGAACAATTCTGCCTACCCAAACTTGGTTAAAAAGCAGAACAGACTTGGCACGCATAAGGAGACTGAACCAACTGTTTTTGACAACCCTAATGGCGATGAAGGGGCTCTTCCTTTTACTGATACAGGCTCTGGTTTTGATCAGGGCGCTTCCATGGATGTGCAAGGCCCTCGGAGAAGCAACAGGATAAAATCTTTCAATAATAAAAACAAGAACAGCTATCAAAAGCCTTTTTTAGGGAAGAGCAATCGTTTTCAGAGGAACAAGAACAGGAATTAATTTTTCCTCTGATTGAGCCTGTCATTCCTCCACTGGGTGTAACAACTGATGATTTGTGTGCCCCATTTTCTCCTCTGATTGAGCCTGTCACTTCTTCACCGGGTGTAACAACTGCTGACTTGTGTTCCCCATTAGTGTCTTCAAATAAAAAAGGTGACTTTTTTATTTATAATTTTTCGGATGTTACCATCGACGAAGAATTAATAGAATTATTGGCTAAAGGACTGAACTTTGTGCCTGACCAACATTTCAGGCTAGCCAAAACACTAATGGATTTAAAGCTTTTTGTGCGTAAGCTAAATTTGAACATTTTTTTCAACAAAGACTTGCCTGGTATTGCACCTGCTTTGAAGCTTTCTAGCACTTTCAATCCTCCCCTACATCCTAGTCTATTCACGTTTGAGAAAGCTTGTGAATTGGACTTTAGGCAATTACATACACTAGGGGGAATTGATATCTCTCGTAGCAATATTTCTCCTGACCAACTATTGGCATTAAATAAAATCTGCAGTTCAGCAGTTAGGTTGATCAAGCCAGATAAGGGAGGGGGTTTAGTTATGTTTGACAAAGCTGAATACTCTAGGCGTATGTTACAGGTACCAGATACACCTGCCTATGCCGTTTCTTCGTTAAACGAACTAACAGGTACTTACAATAGAATTAAAGGTTATTTTAGGGATCTCTACCTCGAGGGAAGAATTAACATCGATACATACAACTTTATTTCCCTAGGGTGCCTGTGATGTTTGGGATCCCTAAAATCCATAAAAGCCTCTCTGACCCCCCAATGAGAGCTTTAGTAGATGGCAGAAGTTCCATCACACATCCTTGTGCTCGTCTCATCAACAGCATTATTAGTAAACACCTGAGTAATTTCCCCCAAATTTGTAAAGATTCCTGGTCCTTTCTGAGCTTGATCAACGATACTGACTTCGACAGCAACCTCAATTTTTTGACCATCGATGTGGTTGATTTGTACACATCTATACCACACGAGGAGGCTGTCGAATGGATTGAACTTATGCTACGCGAAAGCGGTGCATCCAACAATGACATTTATTTGGTCACAGTATTACTTGACATTGTTTTGTCCTCAAACTATTTTATGTTTGATGGGCAATATTACCTGCAAAAGAAAGGTATAGCAATGGGCTCCCCATGCGGTAGCAGCGTTGCTAACATATTTGTTGCCTATTGGGAGAAGAACTTTTTGTTCAATTACCCACCATTCGTTGAGAGATCTAAGATCTACACCCGGTTCCTTGATGATGTGTTTGTGTTATTTCAAGGTAGTGAGGTTGATGCCTCAAACTTGATAGCACACTTGAACTCTACAACTGTGTTTTTGAAATTCACCCATCATTTTTCAACATCGGTTATTGACTATCTCGATGTCCAATTGCTCAAGGATAACCATAGCAATAGATTTTGCTCATCCATATTTAGGAAGGCAACATATTGTAATTCTTTTTTACATTTCACCAGTTGCCATCCTTGGAGGCAGAAGCGATCTATTGTTAAAGGGCAATTCGTCAGGGCTGCCCGCATGTGCAGCACCGATGATGCATTTGATCAAGAATGCTCAGTTCTTGCAGATATGTTTAGAAACCGGGGGTATCCCGAAGACCTCATTTTCGATCTGATTTGTGAAGTGTCAACAAAACGAGGGAAAGGAATTTATCTACCATTGCTTTTACCGAAAGAACAGGTTGGGCCGGTTGACAACTGTGCACAGTCACCAGGTAATGTGTCCCTGATGACTGATAATGTGGAAGTTTTTGACACCTGTAGTAATTCTAACTTTTCCATAGCCTTCACGTCCCCATTCAATCTACATTCAGGGTTCTTGTGTTCTATTATACGCAAGAACTGGTATTTCATTATCAATGCTGGTTTACATGATAGGTTGGGCACCACCCTGTTATTTACATTTAAAAGAGGTCACAACTTGAAGGACATGTTACAGAGAAATAGTTCAGTCGACCTTATGATTAGACAGAAGGGAACATTACCCTGTGGGTGCTGTAAATGGTGTATACATTTACGAGCAGGTAACTCCTTTGTTATTGATAAGAGGAAGTTTACTATTAACCACAAAATCAACTGTAACACCAAATCTATTGTGTATGTGGCCTTTTGTGAATGCTGTCATGCATTCTATGTTGGTAAGACGGACCGTCGTTTTAGGGACCGTATTTACCAACACTTATATGCCATCAAGAATCAGAGGAGTGATAATGCCCTTTCTAAGCATATAATGAATAACCATGGTCACAGTTTTAAATTCATGGGTATTGACCATGTTTTGTGTGATAAAAGGGGGGGCCCTCAATCTTTGTTACTAGAGACCCGGGAGTTAGAGTGGCAATTGCAATTAGATGCCTTCTCACACCCGGGTCTCAATGATAATTGTAATATAGCTTCTATATTAAAGTACAAAAGCTATTTAAGGTGAGGGTTTTTTGGTGCTAGCCTTGTTCTTTATTAACACAAGGTGTACGTGACAATTCCTTTTGTGTACTTTACTCCCTAACTCTTTTATCGATTGCTATAAAGGCCCGTATTTTCAATAAGGTTTTTTACTAGCTCAAAGCCTTAGCACTAACTTTATATGGAGTTGTTGTTTCTATGTCCTAATGTCAGTCTAGTTTTCACACTATGACCTATTTTAATATTACTTACCCAACTCCCTTTACGAGGGTTAAACTAAAACTAAAATATACAAATTCATCTTTTAGGTTGACTAGTGTGTTTAAGTATTTGGTGTTTAGTCCGTTGTGCTACCTGTTTATTCTCTCCTTGCTACTTTATTCCATGTCATTCCATTTCAATTACTTTTGAATGAGTGATTTTCGGTATGTACATTGATATGTACTTACTTTGGTTTTAATATGAAGCTTATCACTACTTCTTGTGTATTTGCACTTTAAATTTAAAAAAAAATTAATTAATTGATACTAATCACTTGTTTGTGATCAGTTTTAAACAACGTGAGTTTGCGTGTTTGGTATGCTGATGAAGCTTCTGTCTAACAGGAGCGAAAACGTTGTGTTTATTTATTTTTAAATAAATAGCGTTACTTCTTTGCTGAACCTTGGCTTCGATTGGACACTTTTTTTGTATTTTAGTTTTGGTGTCTTCTTTAACTGTTTAGTCATTAAAAAACAGTATAATATAACCCCAGGGTACATTAAAAGCCCCAGAGTGGGCCATACAGTATTTTGTGATTCACAGACACATTAGCCGCAATGAATAAGTACCTCATAATAAGCTAATTTTCATGTCTCTGAATCGCAATAACTACCACAAAGTGCAGATCAGCCCTTGCTGCTGCAGTTAACAGTGTTACACACACACACACACACACACACACACACACACACACACACACACACAGTTACTCTCTCTCGAACAATACATATATTCAAAAGCAAACAAACGCACACACCATAGTAGTCCCTGAGTTGTCTGAATGTCCCTGATGTCTCCTTTTCCTGCCTTTGTAAATCACAGAATATTGCAGTCACACATTAACGTCAGACATCAGTTTCCCACATAATTGCCTGCCAACTAGTATTTCCCCTATCCCAGTACTGTTACAGCATTGATAGGGCATGTGATATCAGAATTATCCCTAGGGTCTGTATTTTCCCCCAATTCCATACTGTTAAAGGGCCAGTAAGGCATGAGAAAATTATTCCTGGTGTCTTGTGCCCCCCCCCCCCACCAATCTCTGTTCTAAGTGTTCTCTGGGTTAACCCCGATGGCTATTCTCTCTGCCCATCCAATTTGTAGGCTCTGCTCGATAGTCTAAGGGTGTGTGGAAGTATGGCAGCCACCCGTCCCCACCTGCAACACACACACACACACACACACACACACACACACACACACACACACACACATGCATGCACACATGCAAAACAGCCACCCTACCCAACCAATGGCATTCATGCACACATTCCTCCACAAAGCCATACAAACACACACACACACACACACACACACACACACACACACACACACACCTAAAGTAATACTTCACAACCCTCTACACATGCTACACCTTGCATATACACACACACACACACACAAACACACACACACACACACACACACACACACACACACACACACACACACATACACACACACACACACACACACACACACACACACACACACACACACACACATACACACACACTTACTAATGCTATTACCACTAAACTCCCCAGTATTTACCTCTACCACAATAGATGTTCACTACTGCGATGCACAAGGAACAGCCATGCTAATCTACATGGCCAAGTAATACATATAGATGCCTTTAGGGAGGCAGTTCTGGGGAAAGGAGAGCACGTGGCTAATTAGCATATGCCTTTCCTCCAGGCTGCCTCATTAGCATGTAGCACAGCTGTGGAGACAGCCTTACATGGTGCTGCATGCCTTTATGCAAAAGCACTGTGTTAGACCTGTCTCTGAAGAGCAAAAGGTTACCATGAGGTAACCCTTACAAATCTGTCTCAACATCTGACTCATGTTCAAAATGCTGTCTTTAAACTGTGAACAAAGTAAGTCTGTATTAATGTTACTGTCATTTTGGACACAAACTAAAGCCAGTGGGACAGAATAGTTGTACTATGTACATAAAATAATATATATATATATATATATATATATATATATATATCAAAGCACCTGTTCCAAATCACAGCACTGCAATCCCAGCAGAAGCAACATAACATATCGGATAAAGATGATCATATAGCTCTGGGCAAGACTAAGAACATACAGGCAGTATAAAATGAAAAATGTTGATAAAAATGCAGTGTGCAGTGAAAATGTGCAAGATGTGACTAACAGAGAAGTGCAAATGACACATTTAATGCTGTTTTATGAGGATGTGCAAGAGAAGAGCTTGCATGATTGCAGAGACAGCTATCGCAAATGTTTAGATAATGATAAGACAAAACTAGAGATGAGAGAGTTAAATTCTGCTGATACAGCAACTAATATAAGTACAATTATATAAATGAAATGCTAAAAGAAAAGAGAATGTAGAAAAATGTGCATGTTTTAAGTACTTCATTGTAATGAAGAAAAGACTGATGTCTCAGAGTTATTTTGATTTGTTTTTGAGGGTTAAGATGTTTGAAGAAAGAATACTATATTAATCTATCAAAAGAAATTATACCAGTAATACTTTCTCCATACATTGCCAGAACTATGTTCAGCTACTGAAAAATAAAAAACTCGAATGGCGTAATATTGAATGGAAGACAGCAAAACACACAATTACTGAAGAACATCATCAAAAAAATTAATCGAATGGCCATAGTCGGCTAACATCACAAACACAACCAACCAAGGTGGGGGGCTATGACCCCCACACCCCCCTAACTATATATACCAATATTGAGATCACATTACAGTGGGGAATAGCTCAAATTTTAAGGGTTTCCCTTCAGTTACCGTATCCATTGGATTACTTCCTGGATGTTGGCCAATTATGGCCATTCAATTAATTTATTTTCAATGATGTTGTTCGGAAATTGTCGGTTTCGCTGTCTTCCATTTGATATTTCACCATTCAGGTTTTTTATTTTTTGGTAACCAAACATAGACCCTACGCTGCTTACTGTTCTTAAGAAAAAAACAGAGTGATCCATCTTAAAGATTTATTCTGATTTATATTTTATTGTTTACATCTATTTTTCACCGTTTATAGAAAGAAATGGAAAGCTTCTTGACAGGAAGACTTACTGTGATTCATATTTTGTTGCTTTTATTGTTTGTTGTCATAGAACAAATGCCAAACCACTTGAGCCTTAACCATCAAAAAAAGAAAAGATTTATTTAATATTCATCTGGGTAAGCGCTTCCGTTTTACCAACTGTAAAACTGCATCAAAGAAAGTTTAATCTAACATACCATCACTTAAATACTTAAATAGGATCACATGATCTTATTACTACTTGATATCAAATCCTATTAGCTATTCTTGTCTTCTTTAAAATCTTAAAGTCATATCAATCATTTCCGATAGCTAATAAAAAATGGTTCTACTTCTAAAGCCCGATTCTCAGATGACCGACTTTCAAAATCCTGAGACGAAAATCACAAATGTTCAGAAACTCGAATGCCAGCTGTTTCTAGGGTAAGTGAACACTTGGTCAACATGCCCTGTTCTTCACTGTAGTGTGATCCCAGAGTTGATATATTTAGTTAGGGGGGATGTGGGAGGCACAGCCCCCCACCTAGGTAGGTTTTACTTACCTCAGCATGAGTTTTGTTTACAGTTGGCCACGTATTTATGTAGCCTGTAAAAATCGACATTTCTGAACTTTTGTGATTTTCGTCTGGGGATTTTGAAAGTCAGTCATCTGAGAGTCATGCTTTAGAAGTAGGCCCATAAAAAACATTTCTAAGAAACATTTCTTAAAAGATTTATAGTCCTTACCAACAGTTATATAAAAATATATATAAGAAAATACCTAAAGCAACAATAAGTCAAAACAATCACCTATAAAAATACCTCAGGATGAAAGATATAAACTACAAAATCACCAACCTTTCCTACATTTCCTACATTAACATGATGTATTAAATTTCATTACAGCATTCCAATTAAAACATTCAGAAATACTAATAGCCATAAAAACGTTCTTAAAAAAGTATTTATGAAAATAAATTACCATATTATTCATTAATTGTTCATTTGCGCTAGTTAGATTAATTCTTTATGCAGGCATAACAATCTGCTCAATGCTTTCATCTTTAAAAGTGATGCTATGGACACATGCTCATTCATCCTGGCCAATTATTAGCCTCCCAATAGAATTGCTTTTATGAAAGACTGCAGCAGATCCTCGAGACCTACCCAGACAAAGACCTTACTATCCTTATGGGTGATATAAATGCCAAGGTCGGATCCAATAACATAGGATATGAGCAAATCATGGGTACACATGCTCTGGGAACAATCAACGAGAATGGTGAAAGGTTTGTTGATCTATGTGCTCTCAACAATTTGGTCATTGGAGGCAGCATTTTTCCCCACAAACGGATACACAAAAATACATGGGTCTCCCCTGACTATACAACAGAAAACTAGATAGATCACATATGCATCTGTAGAAAGTTTAGAAAAACATTACAAGATGTCAGAGTGAAAAGAGGGGCAGATGTAGCATCTGACCATCACTTGCTGGTGGCTAGACTGAAGCTAAAGCTAAAAAGAACCCAGGTTCAAGAGTCATCTAGGAGAATCAAATACAATGTTCATCTATTGAAAGATTCTCAGACAAAAGAACAGTTCAACATTGCAGTGAAGAACAAATTTGAAGTGCTACAAGAACTAGTTGAGGAGGGTGGAGTAAACAGCTCATGGCAGAATGTGAAAAAGGCTGTAGACTTAGCTTGTCAAGAGACAATGGGACCTAAAAAGTATCATCAGAAAGAGTGGAGCACTGCAGAAACACTGGTAAAGATAGAAGACAGAAAGAGGAAGAAGGCAAAAGTAAATAACAGTAAAACCAGAGCTTCAATGAGCAAGGCCCAAGAAGAATATGCAGATGCCCACAGAGAGGTCAAAAGATGCATTAAAAGAGACAAGAACAATTATGTGGAACAGTTGGCAGTTGAGGCAGAACTGGCAGCTTACAGTGGTAACACAAAAATGTTGTATGATATCACCAAGCGACTTTCAGGAAAGTACAGTAAGCCAGAGAGACCTGTTAAAGATAAGCAAGGGAAAACCATCAATAGTATAGAACATCAATTGAAAAGGTGGGTGGAACACTTTGAAGAACTTCTAAACAGACCGTCACCTCTAAACCCTCCAATTATTGAGCCAGCCAATGAAGATCTATCAATCAATTGTGAAAAGCCGAGCAAGGAGGAGATCAGGAAAGCCATCATCCAAATGAAAAATGGGAAAGCGGCAGGACCAGATAACATCTCGGCAGAGGCCCTTAAAGCAGACCTGAATACATCAGTGGAGATGTTGTATCCACTCTTTGAAAGAATCTGGGCAGAGGAAACTGTTCCTTCAGAATGGAAAGAGAGCCATCTCATTAAGCTTCCCAAGAAAGGGGACCTTAGTAAATGCAACAACTACAGAGGCATCAATCTTCTATCAGTTCCAGGAAAAGTTTTCAACCGTATCCTTTTGGAAAGGATAAAGGACATCACTGACAAAAAGCTGAGAGAAGAGCAGGCAGGCTTCCGCAAAAATAGATTGTGTACTGATCAAATTGCAACGCTCAGAATAATTGTGGAACAGTCATTTGAATGGAACTCACCATTGTATATCAACTTTGTTGACTTTGAAAAGGCATTTGATAGCATGGACAGAGAGACACTGTGGAGCCTTTTGAAGCACTATGGTATACCAACGAAAATAGTAAATTTGATAAAGAACTCATACAATGGTCTATCATGCAGGGTTATACATGGAGGGCAGCTCTCTGAAAGCTTTCAAGTAAAAACTGGGGTCAGGCAAGGATGCTTACTGTCACCATTCCTCTTCCTGTTAGTTATCGATTGGATTATGAAGAAATCTACTGCAGGACAGAAAAATGGGATCCAATGGACCCTATGGAATCAGCTGGAAGATCTGGACTATGCTGATGATCTCGCCCTCAACTCTCACAGCCAGCAGCAAATGCAAAACAAGACAAATTTGGTGGCAGTTACAGCACTAGAGGTGGGTCTTAACATTAACAATCTGAAGACAAAGATCCTTAAATTAAACTCCACAAATACTAACCCTATCACTCTGCAAGGGAAGCCATTGGAGGAAGTGCAGTCCTTTACCTACCTTGGCAGCATAATTGACAAGCAGGGTGGATCAGAAGCTGATGTCAGGGCAAGGATAGGAAAAGCAAGAGCAGCCTTCATACAGTTAAATAGGGTCTGGAAAACAAGAGAACTATCCTTGATCAACAAGATAAGGCTGTTTAACTCTAACGTGAAGTCAGTACTGCTGTATGGGGCAGAGACCTGGGGGTTAAACAAGACCACCACTAAAAAACTTCAGACATTTACAAATAGCTGTCTCAGGAAGATTTTACGGATTCAATGGCCAGACACTATTAGCAACGCCACCCTTTTGGAAAGGACCAACCAACTTTCGATTGGGGAAGAAGTTAAGAGGAGGAGGTGGAGATGGATCTGGCATACTCTTCGCAAACCAGCAAACAATATTACAAGACAGGCATTGCGCTGGAATCCTCAGGGGAAGAGAGGAAGAGGCCGCCCACGAAACACCTGGAGGCAAGACTTTGAGGCAGATGCTAAGCTTAGAGGCTACACATGGAACCAAATAGAACAGTTGGCCCAGGACAAGATTCGGTGGAGAGCTGTAGTTGGTGGCCCATACCCTGTCAAGGGTGATGGGCATAAGTAAGTAATTAATAGAATTGCTATAAAGTTCCCTTCTTTCAAGGTTCAATGCCCCTGGACCACCCTGTGCATTCTGTTCAACTTTTCCAATGACTATAAATTCAAATAAATGCCTTCTGTTTTCCTTAATATGTTTAAAAAGTGCATTCATATCTTTTTCTTTTTTAACCTCTTAAATGTGCTCATATATGCGCTTACAAAGCCTATGCTCCATCTTGCCTACATAAAAACTATGACATTCCTGGCAGAGTGGAACATAAATCAAACCCACACTTTCACAATTATATTTCCCCTTCAAGGTAAAAAACCTTTCACTTAATATTACAATTTACCCCTACTTGGATAAAACCACAATACCTACACCTCCCACATTGATTCTTAGAGGGATTTTTACTCACAATTTTCACTTGCTGTTCAAATAGATTTTTGAAATTTTTACCTTTTATACACTATCACCTACTTTTTTTTACCAATTTCTCTATTTTCCCTTAAAATACTCCAATTCTTATTTAAAATCCATCTTACTCCTCCACTATCCAAATGGAAAGTTGTAATAAAATCCCTAGTGCATGGACTTCCTGATGATTCTGTATTACCTTCATCTATACTAATCGCCAAATTCATCCCTTCCACTACTATTTTACCTTTTTTACTACCTTCTAAAATCGGGTGAAAATATCTTCTATTCCTATTTGCTTTTACCGCACAGATTATTTCATCCACAAGTATTTCCAGATACCCTCTCTTAAGGAGCATTCCCCTTAAGACGCCACATTCCTCTTCAAAGTGGCTTTTCATAGTAGTCATCCGTGCTGTTCTAACTAATTGTGTAAATAAACTTTTCATGACCTAAAAATGCACTATTCATAATAAATTTATGTTCCCATTACAACATAATAATATATGCCACCAGGGCTCCACAAGGGGAACCCATAGCTACCCCTTCCTTATGCAGGTAGTACTTATACTCAAAGTAAATAAAAATTGTTTTTGAGTATAAGCTACAGCATTTCCTTGTACAAGTTAATTTTCCCTTCATCTATCCCTTTTCTATACAAAAACTCAGTGAACCAATATACACCTTCCTCATGCAGTATAACACTATAAAGGTCCTTCAAATCTATAGTTACAAAGATATCACCTTCATTGTATTCCAAACTGTTGATTTTCTCTAAAAAGTGGCAAGAATATTTGCATAAATATTGTTCATTACTAACCAAACCTTTCAAATTATTATACAAAAATTGAGCACATGTACTTGTGGCCAAGCCCCTCCCATCCACTATTGGGCACATAGATGAGTTCTCCATATTTTATGTAATTTGGGTACTCCAAACATTGTAGATACCATCTGATAATTAATACTTAAAAAAATAAATTCTTCAATTGTTATACACCCATCTATAAACATATCATTGAGCTGGCCTTTTATTTTTCAATAAGCAGTGTTCAAGTTCATTCATACTTGCCAAACAATACACTTCCCCTTCTAAAATATCTACAATTTTTGGTTATAATCATGTTGTGCATTATAACAAGGCCTTCCCTTTATCTGGTTTCACTATTCGTACATTTTGTTTCTTAATAGCTTCTACACACCTAATTTCATTATAGAAACATTAAAATGCCAAACCACTTGAGCCTTAGCCATCAAAAAAAGAAAAGATTTATTTAATATTCATCTGGGTAAGCGCTTCCGTTTTACCAACAATAGTGTAAAAACTGTAAAAATAATAATCTAGCCGTCCTACGGGGCCTAGTCAGCTACAAATTCACACAGATTGCAGAGAGGGCAATCTGGAGCTTATCTGAAAGAATCATGTATTGGTTTGTGATTGACTGTGCAATTGCCTGGTAAGAGATTTATTTTGATTTATATTTTATTAGTCACCACTGTTTTTCACTGTATATAGGAAGAAATGTGGTGGTACAGCAGTAGCGTTGTTACCTCACAGCAAGAGGTTCTGCCGTTCGATTCCCGGCTGGGCTTGGGAGTGCTTTCTGTGTGGAGTCTGCATGTCCTCCCCGTGGTTGGGTAGCATTCGAAAGACATGCGTGCGTAAATGGGCGTGTCTTCATTGAAGGTTGGGTGTCAAGCTGGTACCTCGTGTTTCATAAAAATCTACTGCCAATCATTAGCCTGTGGTGACCCCTTACTGGGAAAAGCCAAAAGACAAACAAACAAACATAGGAAGAAAGGGATATCCTGTAGACAGAAAGATTTTCTTTAATTTATATTTTGTTGTTTTACCTCTAGGGGGCTAATCATCTATAAGTTCACACAGACTGTAGACAGGACAATACAGAGCTTATCTGAAATGATCCTGTATGATCCTGTATTGATCTGTGATTTATTGATCTTTCCTGTCGTAATGAGGTGTGACTACGAACAATTTAAAGGGAATCCATTTTTTGTTTGACTGGCACAGCTGTTATGGTAGGTCAAAGTGACAACTTAACTGTACTTAATTAAATATTTAGTTGTATATTGTTTGTGTGATTTTTCTTATAGAAGTGACTTAAAAGCTTTTTGAAATCTGTGGTAACTGATTTTTATTATCCTTTTCTTTTAGAATTCTTTATTCATTTGTAGCTGAAAATAGATTACTTAAATGAGTATGCCCATCAGTGATTTGCTAAAGCACAAATATCTTGTGTTATTTAAAGGTAACATGTGATAACACTGGTGAAGTGAATTACATAGCAAAGCATTCTCCTTTTTAGTATGGTGACTGCAGTTATGCAAAATAAAGTTAAGATTTGGATAGGGCCTACAGGATCTCAACAAATGGAACCAGAATTAGCACTGCTCATTAAAGACTGTTAAAATGTGGTTGCCATGACACTCAATGTAAAGATCATGATGGTAGTGAACTCGGCCACACCTCTCAACCTCTTAGAGCAAAAAATCTGGACAAAGCCATAAATAATGGGAGGACAAAGGCCCCAAAAATAGAGACAATTTTTAAATATTCCTCTTAAAAAATTAGAAAGTTGATAGAATAACAGGTTTTCCATTTGCATGAATTTTTTGAAGGGTACTAAGTCTGAAACTCAAATGCCTGTCATTATTTTCTGACTTCTATTTTCAATGATTTGCAAGAAAATCAAAATTTTATGAGGAACAGACTAAAATTATGAGACAAAAATCTGGACACTCTGCTGAAGTCTGGACAACTGAGAGGTATGAACTCAGCCATACCAAAGATGGATGATTTCCTTAGCATTATTAGTAGTAAATATAGACTAAATGATTCTTATTGCATTTGTGTAATTGGCACAGCTTGGACAATTTTTGTTACATATATTAATAACTGGAGTGATGAGATAAATAATATTAAGCATAGTGCAAAAAGAACACATTTAGGAAAGGAAGTGTCTATTGTCAGAAACGATCAGTCAACCTATATTAAGCATAATACTACCAATAACAACTTTGGAATTCAGGATGCAAGTATTCAGAAATCTGAGGATTCATATAGAAGAAAATAAAAACAGAAAGAAAGGAAAAAGTTCACAACAAAAGGAATAAAAATAAACTGATTAATGTCTATAATGCAAAGAGAATGAATACTAAAAAGGACACTGCTTTGTTATGTAACACACAGATTACAGGGAATCATAACATTATACTATTGGAAACCTGTCATCAGAAAAAGGCATACTTTTTCCAAAAGAAAGGGCAAAAAAAAGAGGCAAGGGACAAATGAAAAGGAAGAAATCAAAAACTGAACTTGGAAGGATTGAAGAACATTAGTATAAGAAAAAAAAGAGGAGAAAGACCAAAGTTGACAACATGGCTCAAGCTGTGGAAGTACAAAGTCAGCTGGATGATAACTGTATGCCTGTAAATGTAATAAGCAATGAAAACAGCAGGATTACTATGACTAATGGTGATGAGGATCATTCCTTTGTAACAACTGATAGAGCAGATATTACTGAATTAGAAGATGGAGATTCTTCTGATCTGGTCAGAAGTGATACACTTATAATTGGACATTCAATTATTAGATGAACTAATACTTACATTTACAGAGAAAATAAGGAATATAAAATAGTGTTATGCTTGCCAGGAGCAAAAATACAGTATGTGAGAAAGGCCTTAGAACACCTTAATGTAGGAAAGTATGGAGCTGTTTTTATTCATGTTGATACAAATGATCTCATCTGCAAGGAGTCGTTGACTGTTAGGAGGGAATTTACATCCTTCTTAGACAGCATAGCTTGTGCAAGTATTAGGACGTATTTTTCACAAACCACATATAGAAAGAAGTTTCAAGTCACTGTGAATGAAAATATTTTGGGGTAAATACATGAAAAAAATGGCCCTTTTAACAATGGAAATGTGTTGAGCACTCAAGCCTAATTTTGGGCACAAGTGTTTAGAAAGGATGAAATGCACATGTCAAGATCAGGGAAGAGATTTTTTGATATATTGCAATATTTGACAAAGACAAGACAGGAATATTGCCAGGTTGAAAATTTAACCATTCACAGGTAGCAAAATTTGATGCAACTCTGATGGTTGTTAATGCCAAGGACATTACTAATACATTTTATTTATTGAAAAAAAAAACGCTGCATTCTCACAAGATTGATATTGTTATTGTTTGTGAAACTTGGTTAAAGAACGATGACTGGAAACCAGTCCCGTCAAGATATAAATGTTTTTACTGTAACATGCATTCTAACAACAACAAAAAAAAAATAGGTGGAGGTGTTATAATATGGATTAAAGATTGTTACGAGACCTGTGGTTATTACATGTTCAGTGATGTGACAGCTAATGTAGATTGTGTAACTGTAACAATAAAGACAACGTTGGAACAATTGTTGGAGTGTACAGACCACCAAAGTCAAATGCTGATGACCTAGAGGAATTCATACATTTCTTGTATGAAATGCAGGAGGGAAGAATAATAACATCTGGGGACTTAAATTTACCAGAAACAGACTGGAATAATACTGATTAACAGCATTACTAATGAAATTATTTACAATGTATGTTCAGGAACAACAATTGCTTCAGACTGTCAAACAATGACAAAAAATGTCTGTTATTTCATATCAAGTTTTACTACCATTGATGTGCAGTGATCAAAGGGTTATAAAGGTTATTGCTAGATAATTCTGTCAAACTGAAATCTCAACCAATGTACAGAAGATTAATAACAGATTATATGGAAGCACTATATGAAACTAACTGGAGTGTTGCTTTCAGTGGAAAAAAACTGCAGAAGGAATGCAGCAAGTTTTGAGAGAAAAGTTATTTGAATGCAAAAAACATGTTTAACATCAGGATCTAGAAACACAAAGTCAACAGGATAGATTTCCTTAAGAACAAGATATCTGATTAAGGTGAGAGGCAAAAAAAATGTAAGAAATGGAAAATAGGTCAAATTATAAGTTAAATAATGTGAGATAAGATCAAGAAAAAATTGAAGAAAATGCATATAAAGAGATTGAGCATAATAGGGAACTATTTTATACATATATTGTAGACTTAGAGAAAGCATATGACAGGGTGCCTAGAGAGGAGTTGTGGTATTGTATGAGGAAGTCAGGAGTGCAGAAAAGTATGTAAGAGTGGTACAGGATATGTACGAGGGTAGTGTGACAGCGGTGAGGTCTGTGGTGGGAGTGACGGATGAGTTTAAGGTGGAGGTGGGGTTACATAAAGGATCAGCTCTGAGCCCTTTCTTGTTTGCAATGGTGATGGACAGGTTGACAGACAAGATCAGACAGGAGTCCCCGTGGACTATGATGTTTGCAGATGACATTGTGATCTGTAGTGAGAGTAGGGAACAGGTGGAGGAGACCCTGGAGAGATGGAGATATGCTCTAGAGAGAAGAGGAATGAAGGTCAGCAGGACTAAGACAGAATATATGTGAGTGAATGAGAGGGAGGATAGAGGAATGGTGAGGATGCAAGGAGTAGAGGTGGCAAAGGTGGATGAGTTTAAATACCTGGGGTCAATAGTTCAGAGTAATGGTGAGTATGGAAGAGAGGTGAAGAAGAGAGTACAGGCAGGATGGAGTGGGTGGAGAAGAGTGTCAGGAGTGATTTGTGACAGATGAGTACCTGTAAGAGTGAAAGGAAAGGTCTACAAGAGGGTAGTGAGACCAGCTATGTTATATGGGTTGGAGACAGTGGCATTGACATAAAGGCAGGAGTTTGAGCTGGATGTGGCAGAATTAAAGATGTTAAGATTTGCACTGGGTGTGACGAGGGTGGACAGGATTAGGAATATGTATATTAGACGGTCAGCCCAGGTTGGAAGGTTTGGAGACAAAGCCAGAGAGGCACGATTACGTTGGTTTGGACATGTGCTGAGGAGGGATGCTGAGTATATTTGGAAAAAGATGCTAAGGATGAAGCTACCAGGTAACAGGAAAAGAGGAAGGCCTAAGATAAGGTTTATGGATCTGGTAAGAGAGGACATGCAGGTGGTTGGTGTGACAGAGCAAGATGCAGAGGACAGGAATAAATGGAAACAGGTGATCTGCTGTGGCGACCCCTAATGGGAACAGCCGAAAGAAGATGATAATGATGATGATGATGGTAAGATGTAGTAGGAGTAAAGACATGCAAATTGCTAAAGTGTGTTGATTCTAAAATTTATTCTCAGACACAATAGATTATAGATATCTTTACAAAATCTTATGCAAAGCAGTTTAGTTTCATAAAGGGGTGATAATTTGTCATAGTAACACCCAAGTAACATCATATACTGAAATCAAAATTAGATTATATTGAAAAAATAACTATGCAAACTGGACCCAAACAAAGCACAGGGAGAAGACGGAATTAATAATGACCTGAGAACACTTCAGCATGAATTTACAGTATCATTATATCAGTTTATCACTAGGTCATTTAAATATGGAGAGATTCCTCAAGATTGGACACATGCACTTGTTAGAGCTATCTTAAGGGAAATGTGAGTAAGACAAACCCAGAATCACATAGTCATACATGTTTATATTTATGTTGTGGAAAAAATAATGGAAAAGGTTACTTTGAATAAATTATTGTCAAAACTAGAAAGACTGAAACCATGTATCATAGGATCATAGGTGGTTACTAGGCCAATGGCCCTTACAAGCCTAGCCAAGAGATTATCCCCAAAAAAGAAACCTCAGTCAGCACCTGTTGTCGCTGTCAATGAGGGACATAGGTGGAACCCCTGGGTCAAATTTGTGGTTTCCCATCCACTCATCAAGGTTGCACTTGAAGCGGGTCAGTGAGGTACTCTGTTTGACATGTATGGGAAGTCTATTCCAGAGATGGGGCAGCCTCTGGGAGACAAACCTGTCTCTCCAGCAGGTTTTGTTGATGTCGCATATTAGATTTAGGCCTATTGAGTGGGTAATGTGTGAGGAGTTAGACTTAAGGATATGGAGCTTTGTAGGCGAGTCACAGGTCACCTCTGAGCAATCGATATGATACCGAGTAGAGTGATAATGATTTCAGCCTGTCCACATAGGACAGATGTTGGAGGCCATGGATTCTCTTTGTTAGGTATTTCTGTGGCCTTTCCAGTTGGTGCAGGTGTTTGGAGAGGTACATACCAAATGAGGCATTATATTCAATTATAGGTCTAATGGGGGAGGAATACAGAAAGGTAATAACCTCCTTTTTTGTATGCGATCCCTTTACATATGAGATGAACCAAGTAAAAGGCTTTTCTGACTACTGCTGCCACATGATGGTCGAATGTGAGATTGTTGTCAACCTCAGTACCTAAGTCTCTCACCACAGGTTGAATGCTTAGGGGGTTGCTGTTGATGTGGTAATCAGCAGGGGCAGTGTTTTTGCCGAATGGTATTATAATAGATAATACATTTTTCTGCGTTTAACTTAAGGCCATGATTTTGACACCAGTTATTTGTAGCTGTGAGACCCTCTTGCAGTATGTTAACATCATTTGGGGAATCAATGACAACACCCAACTTACATTCATCTGCAAACATGGTCAGCCACAGGCTCTTTGTGTTTGTCTGGACCTCTGAAAAGTAGATGCCAAACAGTAAGGGTCCCAGGACAGATCCCTGGGGACCACCACTAGTGACAGGTCTGCTGTCATGGTGGTGGCACCTATTTTGACCTTGTGGGTCCTATCTGTTAGTCAGTTGGCCACTCATCTGATGAGATAGGGATTAACACAAAGTTGTGTTCGCTTTTTGATAATGCCCAAGTGGGGGATTGTGTCAAATGCCTTGGCCAGATCAAGGTAAGCTGTATGTACTGGCTTTCCCTAATCCAGGGCCTTGGTGACAGTCTCAAAGAAGTCAACTAGGTTCAATAGTCAAGATCTGTCCCTGACAAATCTGAACTGGGTGGGGTCAAGTGCTTGGAGATTGCCTACGTCCTTGTTTATGAGATCCACAATAATACGCTCCATGGCTTTACAGATCAGACTTGTCAAGCTAATGGGGTGATAATTTCCCGGGTCAGTAGTGGCACCATCTTTGTGGAAGGGGATGACAATGGCGGTTCTCCACTCTGTTGGAATGAGGCTTGTAATTAGGCTGTGGTTAAACAGGGAACTCAATGGTGAAGCTAGTTCTAGCTGGAGATGGTGCAGAATACAGCCTGGGATACTTTCAGGTCCCATGGAAGCTGTGTTCTTTGCCTTGGATAGGGCCTTTAATAGTTGATCTATGGAGATGTGAAGTGTGGGATAACTATCCAGGATGTCAACTGGGCCTTTGAGGGGTTGATAGGCGGTGAATTTTGTGCTGACCCTATCAGCTCACAGGTTGGCTAAGTCAACAGGATCAGTGTACGTGGTACCAATAAGTACTAATTCGGAACAAACTCGGACTTTGGTATGGAGGTTCCTAATGTAACTGAATAAGGACTTGTGGTTTCTCTTTGTTTTAGAGGCTAGTCTTGACTCATAATTGGCTTTGGAGGTTTTCACTAGTGATCTAATTTGCTTGTTGAGGCAGAGGAAGGAGTTTTTCCAATTTGAAATTTGCTCTTATTTACCCTTGGACAACAGTTTCTTCCTTTTGTTGTAAAGCCTGTTGATTGAGGATGTCCACCAGACAGGTTTGTGTTTCCTTAAGGAACAGGTTTTAGTTCTGTTGGGTATGGCTGAGTCCATGCAGTTGTATAGGTGCTTGTACACTGCACTGGCATACTGTTCAGCATAGTTGTTTGCATCCTCTGAGGGGGGTGATGGTATGAAGCTGCAGATACCCTCCCTTAGGAGGTTGTAGTCAACTTTTGAGAAGCTTTTTAGCCTGGTTATGGCTGGGTAGGGGCTGGGTGTGATAGAAACTTTGAATAAGACTGACTGATTATCTGATCTCACCAGGTAAGAACATACTATGGGAATGGTGCAGTGGTTGCTCATGTTGATGAGAACCAAGTCCAGTATGTTATCTCTCCTTGCAGGGGATGAGACCAGCTGCTCTAGTGAAATAGATTGATGAACTCAAGGAATCATTGGGTGACTGCATTAGTGCAGGAATAGTTCGCCCAGTCTATGGTGGGGTAGTTGAAGTGACCAAGGTCAGGGTGTTAGGGGGTACCTTGATGGAGTCAAGTAGGTCCAGGTAGGAGGAGTATGTGTCGAGTCATGAAGGGGGGGGTCTATAGCTGGCTATAACTTGGATGGGTTCCTTGCCAACTGTCAGTTGCACCTGGAGTAATTCCAGTGCATCATGCTGGTAAACCACTCTGGAGGTGTGCCTGTCCTTAATGAAGATAAAGACTATCACCTTGCATATTTTGAAAATAGTTCTATAACTACCTGTGACATGATGTTTTATAAAAATATAATAACAGCTATAAATGAAAAATTGTGGTGTGATGTAATTTATGTATACTTCACTTCAGTATTTAATAACATGATTCACAAAATACTGATCATTAAATTACAATAACTGGGTACTGATGTACTCTTGGTAAAATGGATAGTTGCATGAATTACAAATAGGACATAGCAAGTATCATACAGCAATTGGACTGGTGAAATTCTAGGTTACAGTCAGGGTGCTCCAAAGGGGCTCTTTCCTAGGCCCATACTTGTTTAGGTTGTATCTTTCATCTATCTTTTTCATCTGTGGTGTTCTACATTCTGTACTCAGTGAGTAACCTGATTATATATGTTACAAATAGGGCATGTGTGCAAAAGAACTTGACTAAGTTGACCATTTGGTCACGGAAGAATAATATACTGATAAATACATTAAAACTAAGCATATGAGATTTGGGAGAGCTAAACTGAAAGGTGAATATTTAATACAGCACACAATGATTATAACTAGATTAATTTAAGGACCTGGATATATGGGTAGACCCAACTTTGAGTTTTTATAATCATATCAACCAATTGGTTAATAGTTATGGGACTAAGGTTGTACAAAAAGATTTATAAGGTACCAAACTTGAGTATGAAATAACAATATGGAAACCTTATAAGAAAACAAGCATGAGTAAATTGTAAACAGTACAGCAGAACTATACCAAGGGCACCCATGGATGTTTAAATTTAAGTTATTGTGAAAGACTAAAATATCTGAACTTGTACAATGTCTAATATAGACATTTAAGAGGTGACCTTATTCAGGTATATTGGGCATTTAGAGACAACTACCTCTGGGAATGTTTGGGATTATCAAAAAGTAGCAGAGGATCTTTAGGCAACCTATTTAGAAGATTATATAAGCACAAGAGGTGTACTAATTGGTTCTCTGAGAGATGAGGCTAATGCATGGAATACACTATCAAATATACTAAAGCAAGCACTACTTTAGATATTTTTAAGAACAACCTCGATACTTATTATGGGAATAACTGTTTTGGTATATTGCAGGATAAAAGGCTTAAGCAAGATAAAGTCAGGATTTGCATAGGGCCTACACGATCTCAACAAATCAATCCAGAGAAAGCACTACTCATTATAGACTACTAAAAAGTGGCTGCCATGATGCTCAGTGTAAAGTTCTTTCAGTATCCAATGCAAATCAGGATTTTTTGGCAAATTAACCAAATGAGGCATGCTGTAATTTGTGCACTTTTAATACGCCCTGAACTAAGTATAGGTTTCTTTAACTACCTTTTGAGATTTTGTCAGCTGTAGAAGTACTTCAGCATGTGCTGCAGCCAACTGAGGGGCAGGAAGGTGTTGTAAATATTCTTGATGACATTCTAATTTGGAAGTGCCATAAAACAAGAGCATCAGAATGGATTGAGTAATCTGATACTCAGACTATGCTCATAAGGTTGGAAGCTAAGGACCCCAGTGTCATAATGAAACTGCAAATTTGACATACATGGGTCATCTACTTACTCCTGATAGGATACAGAGAGATGCTGACAAAGTACATTCTATAGCAAGCATGCAAATATCTATTGACAAACTCTCAGTAATGCTGTTCTTGGGGATGGTACAACAGCCCAAGTTTATATTACATTTGTCAGATATGTAACTGTAAACCTAAGTAAGCTGCTTTGTATGGAATTGGTTTGACAATCAAGTTAGAAGTTTTGAAATGCTAAAGATGATAGTAACAACAACTACTATGATATAGCTTTGCCAAGTACATTAAAGGACTAGGAGAAACGATACTGAGAGAAAGCAAACCTGTTACCTCTGTACTGAGTACTTTAACAGATGTATAGATCCAATGCTGGCATATAGAGAAAGAGATGCTGCCATTTCAGGGTGGGGGGAACCGCTGAACATGAACATGGTGAGGGGGGACAACCAGACACCAGGGCTTACTTTTAAAGTGCCATAATGGGCTCAACAGCAAAATAGGAATTTGCAGGGTGGGGGGGATGGGGGTTACAGTAGACCACCAAGCATACAGCTGTAGAGTGCCATACCAGCATCAACATTATTATAGGGACCAGGGGTGGGGGATACACTAAATCACCAGGGCTTACTTTACTTACCAAGATGGCACCAACATTACCACATGGGGATCAAGGTTGGTGGGAGGAACCACCTGACACCAGGGAATGCTTTGACTGCCATAATGGCAGCAACATTACAATGGGGATTAGAGAGGCAGGGAGGACCACAGGACACCAGAGAATGCTTTAAGTGTCATGGTGGTACCAATGTAACTATGAGGATCAGCAGGGTTGGAAACCAGCAGACACCATGGAATGCATCAAGTGCTGTGATGGCACCAAAGTTACTATGGGGGACACGGAAGCATGAGGGGAACCACCAGACACCAGGGAATATTTTAAGTGCCATGATGGCACCAACATTACTATGAGACTGGAGTGTGGGGGGATACACTACACTCCAGGGAGGGATTACTCCATAAAGTACCGTAAGGCACAAAACAAACAAAAAAGACTGGTGGGAACTACTGCACACACACTAAAGTTATGTAATGGCACTAATGGTAGTACAGGCATCAGGTGGTAGGGGGCTCTACTGGAAACCAAGGATAAAGTGAAGTGTTGTAATGGCACAGATTTCATAAGGGTGATGGTAGGTTGGGGGAACCATGGTGAGGGGGAACAACCAGACACCAGGGCTTACCTTTAAAGTGCCATAATGGACTCAACAACAAAATAGGAATTTGCAGGATGGGATAGGTGGGGATTATAGTAGACCACCAAGCATACATCTGTAGAGTGCCATACCAGCACCAACATTATTAAAGGGACCAGGGGCGGGGGGTACACTAAATCACCAGGGCTTACTTTACTTACCATGATGGCACCAACATTACCACATGGCGATCGAGGTTGGTGGGAGGAACCACCTGGCACCAGGGAATGCTTTGACTGCCGTAATGGCAGCAACATTACAACGGGGATTGGAGAGGCAGGGAGGACCACAGGACACCAGAGAATGCTTTAAGTGTCATGATGGCACCAACATTACTATGAGACTGTGGTGTGGGGGGATAAAGTACACACCAGGGAGGATTACTCCATAAAGTACTATAAAGCACACAACAAAAGAAAGAAACTGGGGGGAACTACAGTACACACTCTGGCACCAATTGTAGTACAGGGATCAGGTGGTGGGGGGCTCTACTGGACATCAGGGATAAAGTGAAGTGCTGTAATGGCACAGATTTCACAAGGGTGATGGCAGGTTGGGGGAACCATTAGTCCACTAAGGCCTAATGCATATGTTCCATAATCACACTTAAGTATTATGGGTTTGTGGGAACCACAGGAGGGTAGGAACAGGTACAGGGACTCAGATGTGTATGTGCATGCATGCATACATTTGTTCATGGTTATATAAGTGGGTGTGAGAGAGTGACTGGAGGGGGGATTCCACTGCCTACATAAACAGTAGGTTACTACCACAACAGGCAGATCATCCATGAACTGCAATACACAACAGTAACTATGATTCAGAAAAATATGAAAATTAGATAATAAGGTCTTACCTCATCATGGCCAGCATGACTCTGAATCGCAAAAAAGCCTGTCATGCTGGAAGGGACTTTCTAGCCTGATCCATATGACTCATGCTAGGAACATTGATGAATTTGCAGGTGTGTTTGTGGGAAACATAACTAAGGAGAAGCAGATTATAAACACAATGTATCTTCAGGAAATCATTTCAAAATGTGCCAACTAGACTACAGAGAATGCTACTGACTCTTCAAAAGTACAATGTGGAAGGGTAATAAAAACTTAGACAGTAGAAGCACGTTGCTGAGAAGGCCTGCCTCAGAGAATAATCTGGAGGATTTTTAAAATCATCTTTATTGCATCTATCAGATAACAGCAACAAAAAACTCTCATACAGTTATCTTGTCATGACTTGGCCAATATTACACAAAGGAAAGAAAATTCCTCATTACAGTGGTATTTAATTCAATTAATTACTACTTAATATGAAATTTATTTCAGAAAGCTGAAGAAAGCAGGTCCTTTTATCATTAACAAATCTCTTACCGAACACAGTAGTCCTAAAAATCTATCTGGAGTTCTTTAACCTAATACTATTAAATCAACCTTATTATCTTTTATACTCTTTGATAAAATTGATAAATACTTGACTATTAATATGCAAAGTGCCTTATTAGAAATTGATCTCATTCCCATTTAGAGCAATATAGAAATAATTGACTGCCCTACTGTGCTTTGACTCATTAGTATCATTAGAAATTATGCAAAAGGTAAGCACAACATAAGATTCAACAACTTTGCCAGAAAATAACTATAAACTTCCCTTATCTAACCATCATCATCATCATCACTGTCATCACCCTTTTTCCTATCTTTTCTACACGGGGTTGGAGTGTCGCATCAATCAATGCCATCTCTCTCTCTTTCTCTCTCTCGATGCAGAGCCACAGTACTACCTTCTATGATATTCATGTCCAACTATCGCATATCTTCTCTTACACAATCCATCCATCTCCTGGACATCTTCATTTTATGTTGCCTTCTTCTTGCCTCTTGCAAGTTTTCATCACCATATTATTTTCTGCTTCCCTGCATGTGTCTAAACCACCAAAACCTGTACCCTTTAAACTTTTCAGCAGTCGGAGCTACTTTGGTTTGTGCTCTGCTGTCATTTCTTCATCTGTCACACAGAGTGCATCCTACCACCCATCTCAGACACCTCACCTCCATCACCTCTAACTTCCTTGCCTGCCCTTCACTGCCCAGGTTTCTGTGTCATACAGTAGTACTGTTTGCACCACTGTTTTGAGAACTTACTTTTCAGCTTCTGTGTTATTATTCTGTCACATGGTACCCCTGACACTTTGTGCCAGTTAGCTGCAGCACCTCTCATTCTAGCTTTGACCTCTCCATTCAGACTTCAGATACTTGAAGCTGTTAACCTGCTCCACTGCTTTCTCCTCCATCTCAGTTTTTAGCTTCTTTTGATTTCCCCATTTGCTGCCATACCAACTGACTCTTCCTACGTGGCTTCAATTTTGTATTACAGTTGCATATTATTTACTGAAGTTCCTGTTCAGAGTCTACTTGTAGTGCCACAGTGTCTGCATGCAGAAGCTCTGTGGATCTATTTCTTCCAACATGTTTGCTAATGAAGTTTATAACCAGTATGAAAAGCAGTGGGCTCATTGCAGAACCCTGATGCTAATTCACTCCAACTGGGAACCTCTCTGTGAGTCCCAGCACTGTTCATACTTTTATCATTGGGTTCTTGTACATAGCCTGCACTAATTCTATCAATGTTTCTGGGATTTTGAACCATCACAGAAATGCCCATATCAGATTTCTTTGGACTTATCACATGCTTTCTCCAAATCTAGAAATGCCCAGTAGGATTTATTCCTCATCTCCAACTTCTTTTCTACTATCTGTCTCACAGCAAATAGCAGGTCAGTTGTGCTGCATCTTGGATCTGAATCTAAACTGCTCATTTCCTGTACTTTCTACTACCCTCAGTATCCACTGTTCAATTACCCTCTCCAGTACTTTTATGCAGTAAGAAAGGAGTCTGATACCTCTTCAATGCCGACAGTTGCAAATGTCCCTTTGTTCTTGTATACTGGCAATGGAATGTTTATTCTCCAGTCATCTGGGATATGTCTTCTTCTTTATATAGCTATGAGGCACATCAGAAGCAATTAATCCCCTAACTCATCCAACATCTTGATCAATGATTTCATCTGAGCCTGCTGGTTTCCCTAACTTCATTTTCATTAGTGCTTTTCTTACTTCCTCTACAGTGGGTTCTTCTTCTTTCATTGCCAGCTATACATAGGACAAGACAGTAGCACTTCTGTGATGTTTTCTTCATTCAAAAGCTGCTGGAAGCATTCCTTCCATTTACTTTTGATGTCCCATGGACTGGTGAACAAATTGCTGCTGGCATCCTTTATGAAGGTTGACTGATGGCTATCTACCTTAATTTTCTATCGTTTTGTTTCCTTGTTTTGTCATTACAACTGCCCTCTTAGTCTCTTTATTAGATAACCAGTATTCCTTCTTAACCTGTCTCATCTTTTCTATCTTCCACTTTTTCCGTCATGCCCACTTTCTTTTGATAACTTCCTGGACTTCTGAATTCCACCACCATCTTTCATTATGTACCTTATATCCATGACTGTAACCACCTGTGGTTAATGCTGTAGGCTGACAGTTTCACTGGGAATGACTCTGATTCTACACTAATTTAATTTCCTTTCCTTTCCTGGTGGAAGTTTACCTGTTTTGCATGTTGAACATTCTTGTATCTGATTTTGTGACTGTCTTTTTAGTGAAACAAATCCAATGAGCCAGCAAACTGTGACCTAGAAACTTGGTTTATTGTAGAAACATGAAAAACAACAAATAAATCCATGACTCTCATGACAACAGTTTGGGACAGCACCTACAGACCACCTTGACGGGTGAACCATTGACTGGTTGCTTTCCTTGTGGTCACTGCACCAATTGTGACAAAGTAAGTAAATCTAAACAATTTTCTAGTAAGAATTGTGCCACGGTCTATGATCTTCACTTCTTTGCCAATTGTAGTACTACTGACTGGCTGGTCTATCTGGCTACCTGCACTTGTGGATCCTTTTACATAGGACAAACTTCACGTCCCCTAAGACTACGAATATCTGAACATATAAGCAATATTAAAAACAAAAAAGTGAACGATGCCCTGTACAAACATCATTTGGTACACAAAACAGCTAAATTTTCATTCATGGTTATCGATGTGATAAAACGTAACAGATCCAACAAAACAGGTTGGCACTTTATTTTAAATTCCAAAGAAAATAAGTGGATTGTCAAACTGGGTGGATTGTTTCCACCTGGTTTAAATGAACAATTTTAGAATGAACCAATCACTTTTCAAATGGGTGTATTTAAACAACAACAATTGATCATGTTCTTTTACACTGAGGAAGGCTGTGCTTGTGTCCAGCCGAAACCGGTCTGGTTATTTGTTGTTTTTCATGTTTCTACAATAAACCAAGTTTCTAGGTCACAGTTTGCTGGCTCATTGGATTTGTTTTTGTATGGTTTGGTTTGAGCCGTGCAATTGCTCTCGTGCAGGAGGTTTCATTTGGATGTTTTCGTTTTAGTGAACCATGTCTTGTCTACCACCAAGCTATTTGCTAGAAAGTAGTCTAGAATGGATTCTCATTCTTTATTCTTGTTGCTTCACTAACATGGGCCTAGGCAGTCCTCATATACGTATGACCCAATATGAGTATTCAGGTCCCCCATTATTAACACCATGCAGGTCATCCTGCTTTATCTAGCAGTTCCTGCACTCTTTTTCCTGTCATACCAACCCTGCTGTGAGGCATACTGCTATGTTCTTACACCTGAGTCTGATTGCCATGAGTTTGTCACTAATTCTGAAGACATCTCTCTCTGCCTCCAGAAGACTAACCCTCACTACAGTTCCCCCCTCACTATAATTTTCACACAATTTCTAGTCTGTTCTCTCCCTGATTCTAGATCCCATGTCAAGTGACTTTGCTGCACTGCCCGTCAACCTTATCACCTGGATGCACAGATTGTCCAGTTTCCTCCTTCTTCTGCATTCTGTAAGTAATTCGCATATTCAGTGTAGCGATCTTTAGATAATTTTTGTTAGGTTTGTTAGGTTTGTTGGTTTTATATCAAGCTTTTGCTAAACAGACTTATCTCTGGAACACTAATCAATAGCTTATTGACCCAGGGCTGCTAGGCCTTATAGCAGAGACATACTGGTTACCTGGGGCCAACAGACTCTATCCACTGATAGAATGGGTCCCTGGCATAAGTTAAAATAGATCTAGTGCTCACCCCACTTATCACTGGCAAATACCTATCCCCATTTTTGGCGACATTAGTCAACATAACCAAATCACCAGTTTTGACATCATTAAGTGGCTTGCCCTGGCACAGCACACAGTCTGTGATCCATGTTCTCCAATCTACAGGATACTGTGCACCACAGTTGATGCCTGAAGCTATTGGTCTACACCACTCTTTCCTTCATGGGCACCACCTAGAGCCTGGGCTGCTGGTTCTGAATCCATTCAATTTTGGGTGCAGTCTGTTGGCATACCACTCGAGTTCAACTTTGAGGTAGCAGCAATCAACATTTTATTGGGAAGTGAGAGGAACCCCCCACAGACACAGGGCGAACATACAAACTCGACACAGAGGGTGGCTGGAGGCTTTGGAGGCAAAGACTATAACGACTATGCCAACCTTGTCTTGGGAAGTAATGTGTAAATTCTCTGTCAGTTCCTGTTGCATGGAATGTAAATAGCCTTACAGGTATAAATAAAAAGCAAACAGCATTGAATTATATTAAGAGGTGTTGGGTGCAAACAGCAACATTACAGAAATGCATTATATTAGAAATGATCATGTGAATTTGACAAAGAATGAATTTCAGGATGGACGTTCAGCAGAATATTATGGGCAAAGAAAAAGGGACAAATAATACTAATTGTGAGGGGAGCTTCAATAGTGAAAGAAGAGGAAAAAAGACACTAAAGGAAGGAGTTATTGGCAAAGAGGAAGGCTTATACTAGCATATATTTATATTCCACCTCAAACTACTAGTATGAAGTTTAGGGGAATTTGGAAGGGAAATAATAAGATTTTAGCAGGGAATATTATTTATGGGTACGGATTTGAACCTAATTTGCAATAGCGAGGATGCATCAGGGGGAGCTAAAGAGAGTAAATTTTTGAAGTACTTGAGAATATTCAGTATGGAACTCGGAGAGAACTTTCAATAGCTGATGTACAATAAAATTACCATATTCTTTTAATATTACAGTCTCCATACGGATTAACCTAGTAACATAGTCTAAAGAACATCGGTTTAATCCTCTGTAAATGATCAACTCACACACTTTTAACATACCTCTCCCTACCTGACCACATCTGGAAGGGTCATTTGCAGGCAAACCCAAAACATCATAAATTCCATTCTGTTATCACACTCAGTGCTCATAAACTGGAGCAATAATAATGATATAATTATTTAAACTGTATTTGTTTTTTGTATTATTTTTAAAGACTGTAAAATTGCTGTTCTTAAAATGTTTTGTAATATTTTGGAGCTTTTCTCCCAGGGCCCCTGCTGAAAATTGACTCCTATCTAGTCATACTTTCTTGGTAATCAAATGTCAATAAATAAATAAATAAATATACCCTTCAAATGATACTACTGTACACACACAGGATACTGCTCAAAAATCGCCTGTTTAATTGATGGCATCACCAATCCACTCCCCCCTCCAAAAAGAAAAATGGGGGACTTAATGGCAAAGTTGATTATTTTACTGTAGAAAACATTATAACTAGCAATACTCAACAAAAATGATGGCAAAGGTTCTCAATTCCACAATACACTGCATCAGGAAAAATTAATATCTGATCCATGGCAAAGGTTCTCAATTCCAAAATACACTGCATCAGGAAAAATTAATATCTGATCCATTGTCGATTAAGAATTCATAAATGTCTGCATTCCGCTCTGAGAAAAACACCTTCAGCACTGCAGGAAACAACAAATTTCACATACTCTTACATGTCTATGACACTCTTTAATGACCTGTGTAAGCTGAGATTTCTGCAACAAATTAGTTTCTCAGAAATCTTGGTCCACGTGCACTGGACAATCTTTAGTTTTGTGCTGTACTCGCCATCTCTTTTTCATTTATCATCTTTTCTATTATCTTTCCCAGAATTTAAAACCAAGAACAGATTCACAATTAATTCTATTTTATAGAAAACATGACTGATTTAACCATCTTGATTTGTATAAAACAGACCAGTTGGCAAAGATACTAACATACCTGTCAACTGGCCAGATTTTTGCCTCATATTTTTTGTCTGTACTCCAATGTTGGTTTAATATTCACTTGAAAGAGTCCTGCATTGTGGCAGGGCAAAAGCGCTTGTGTTTTAAGTCAATAAACACATTTTTTTATCATGAAGCTTGATCCAGTGTGCCCTAACCACTTTATTTTTTATTAGTTTTCCTTTTGCGGTTATTTCTGTTTTTTTTTTTTGTTTTGGTTGTCCCTGGGAGGTGGGTGTACTGGCTCATATGGTAGCACTAAATTCAGAGGAGGGTGTAGTTCAATCGGGCTATATAAATTTGGAGGCGAGAGTGGGTCATTCGGACCTTTTAAGTTTAGAATTTCAACAGTGTGACATGTTTGCAGCAGTTTACGAACTGAGTACAGAGATCAGGAATCTAAAAAGGGACCTCTTGTGATTGGTGGATTTTCTCACGCAGACTGGTGGTTCCCTTCCATGCCGGCAGGGAAGGTTTTCAATAACTAATCGGGTTGTTCAACAGGAGAAAGGAGGTGTGGTGGAGCTGGAAGATGGCTTGCTTCGAGACTTTGTGTCATGTACACAGGGAAACTCAGGAAGCCAGTTGTTCTCTGGGGCTACAAGAGTTTTTTCGAACCACGAGGAGCGGAGAAGGAGCCCTAATACTTCCAGCAGGGCTGATGTTGTTGTATTTACATTTGATGAAAATGGACACCAGCACCCTTTTAATTCAGGTACTGTTGGAGTTTCTATTTCTTCTACCAATGAGCTCACTCATGAGTGAACAGCTTATTCTTTCAATTCCTGTACTTTAAACGATTGGGCTCACAAATTTAACAACAAACGTAATGTTTTTGCTGAAGAAACTGAGATTGATAGGACAGTTAAACAACAAGACCATTCTGTTTCAATGGTTTCACTGCATGCAGGAATTAGGGACTTGGAGGACATGTTATTCAAAATAAAAAATGTCAATTTTGTCCCACAGGGTAACGTGTTTTTACATGATGGTGAAATGATTCAGGAATTTAATCAAATCTTTGATGAATGTGAGTTTAAAATCATGGCACTTATGATTAAATTTGCTAAAAGGAAGGTTGAATTGCTACTGGGGGAAGCGGAGAATTTGAACAGAGCTATTAAAAGTGATTTACTGTTTGAATTTTATAAAGATGTCTACGAACATTCATTTCTACGTATAGACAGAAAGTGTGAGAAAGTCATTTTTAAGGAAGCAGAAGAAAATATCAAGAGACTTGAAACAGTACAGAGACAATAGGGCTTACATTTTTAAAGGGAAAATAATTAGGAAAAGGACATATGATGTAGTATAAGCCACTATGGAAAACACAACTACAACTGAGCATAATACTGGTCAAGTCAGGGAAAGGACAGAAAATAACAGCAATGGTAGTGACATGGGAATAACAGAAGGAATGGAGGAAAATAATTCTGAGGTTAACGCATGCATTGGACTGAACACCCCTAACCCCATGGACCCCAAAGTTGGTCTTGATTTCATTGAACCCTCAGATGTAGGTGGGGAAGGGGATGTGAGTGATCAGGATTTTTCAAATGGCAGGGGGAAAGGGAAAAATCCGTCCAAAATGAAAAAGAAAGGAAAGGTATAGTTGTTGGGAACGATGGAGTGACTTACACCCATAAAGGTTTTCATATTTTCAACCTGAGTAGGATAGAGATAAATACAGAACACTTCCAACTCTTTGAGCATTTAAAATTTGTACCTTCTGATGTTTTTGATGTCTGTGACACTCTTACAGAATTGAAAATGTTTATTAGAAAAGTTAATTTAGCTTTATTATTCAATCAACAAACCCCAAGGTTAGACACACCCTTTAGACAATTAAGTACATACAACCCACCTTTGCACCCAGCCCTACAAGTGTTTGAAGCAGTGTATGTGTCAGATATATATTCCCTTAGTATGGAAAAAAAATACAAGAAAAAGTATGGTAAAAAATACAACTTAGCTAAAAAAGAAAATGAAGCACTGGATGAGTTGGTATGTAATAAAGAGATATGTATTATGAAGCCAGATAAGGAGGGTAGAATGGTCTTGGTTGATGCCACTGATTATTCATACAAAATGTTAGAAATTTTGAATGACACAAAAGTATATGTTCAAGCATCCATGAACAATGTCAATATTTCTTACATAAATATAAACCTCTTTACAGAGGAACTTATATTAGAAAATAGGTTTAGTCCAAAGGTAGGTGAGAGGTTAAAAATTGAGAAAACAAGGTTAACCTCTTTCTTTTGCTCCCCAAGGTTCACAAAAGTACCACAAATCCACCATATAGGCCAATTGTATCTGGAGAAGGTTCTAAGACATATCCAATAGGTACCTTTTTGGATTGGTCTTCACACATATTGTGGGGAAATATCCACACTTAGTAAAGGATTCCTGGGACTTCTTACACAGCTTGACTCCTGAGATCAAACCTAAGAAAAGGAATTGTGCCTGCTGAACTATGATATGTTTAGACTACTTCAAAGGTCCATTCTGCATGCTACCTACCTAAACTGCACACATACCATAGTGCACATGTATTTTTAGCATATGCCCTCACTAATCTGTGTAGTGGTCATATAGTCCTGATAATGTTTCTGGTTATTTTCCTGTTGTAATCATGTCCTATCTTGCAAACTGGTGATGGTTAGCTCACATTATATTAGTGTTTACTGTATTGTTATATATTAAGTATATATTTAAATGGTATTACTACTTAAAAATAAAACGTACACAGTTTTAATTTATTTAAATAGTTTTACTACCTTAAAGAAAAAACTTACAGTTTTTATACCTTAGTTATAATACTTACAGATACTTATTTTAATACATATAATACTTAATTGTGATGTGCCTTTCAAGCTCAGTTGAGTTTTGTACAACTATAGAGAGGTTCTTGTACAACTATTGTGAAAACTGTCTCTATTCTATTTGTTGATGTATTTCCTTTTGTTTTTTTTTCCATGCTAAACTGCTTCTGACCTTACTTCCCCTCTTCTTGCTTTTTAGCCCTTAGTGGACCTTCCCTGCTGCTTCCTCCAGGCCACTGAAAAACAATATCCTTGAGTGTGAAACTGATCCCCTGATGTCCATACTTGGTGTTTTCTACAGTCGAACCACTTGCTCTGCAGCCATATAATTTGTACCCACAAAGAGGTCCTAAGTATGTGTCTGTAGAAACTATTTGAAAGACTTGTGTGTGAACCTTTGAATCTACAAAGTTTTTACCATTGTACAACCTGGGGTAGTGTTTCACCATGAAACAGTCACTGTAATTATTGATTTTTAAGAAATGTGCTAGTTGCTTATGCTGATACTAGCTAGTGGAAAAGAATAAAACCCAAAGACACTGGCAACCCTAACCTGTTTATATACCTCTTTCTTTTTTTCTTGTTTTCACTGTCCTTTTTGTGTCCTCTCTTTACATTTTCTTCCCATTCTCATCACCTGTACTCTCCCTCTGCAAGCAGTCATACTGCGGATATATGTCCCTTACTCTGCTCTAGCATTATGCTAATAGAACTCCTGTACCTTCAATCTGAGCCAATCTGGGCAAACTTTTCTACTACTCCATTCCTGTCTGGCACAACATCCTTTTTCACTGCTTACTTCTCTCTGGCTTTATCTTTCCTGATTGTTTTATGCTTTCTTTGATTGTGAGCTAAACTCAGACCTGGGTGCTAGCCCCGCTCCGTTCCGCCCTCGCTACGCTCGGGCTCCACTTCACTCCCTTACCCTACCCCCATTCCCACACTCCCCCATTACAATTACCTTTATACCATCCTCTCCCACCCCTTCCTTTCCCAAACATCCAATAACAAATAACTTCCAAAACCCCCTGTTTCATCACTTCCCCTATTCAGCTACTTTCATAGCCACTCCTCCTCTACTTTTCACAGCCACCCCTCTTCTCCCCTCCCCTCCCCTCCCACAAACATGAAAGACCTTATAATTATAATTTAATTCCTCCTGATACTCTCCACCCTAACAACTTACCACACCTACTTCTCTCATCCATTACTTCTCTCTCCCAACTCTTCCACTATAAATAGCAACACTTCTTCCTTTTATAATATCTCCTCTACCCTTTTCAGTCTCCCATCTCTTGCTATCATAAACCATATAGACTACAAACACATCCCCCTACTTATAAACCCAAACTAAAGCTGCACAAACTGCATCTGCCCTTGCTTATATCTTCTCAATTCACCAACAACTTACTTGCCTCTGGGAACATCCACCCCAATCCTGGTCCCTCTGCCTCCCCACATAACCTTTCACCTTCCTTAACCACTCCCCACCAGTCAAAAATCTTTCCCTCCCCATTAACTCCCACAAACTCTACCTCCACTAATCACTTATCCATATATTCCCTAAACATCCAAAGTCTATCCCACAAAACTTCTGACATCCATGCATGGGTTGCCCACACAAACCCTCACATTATATAATTATCAGATACATGGTTGAAGCCACATATCTCAAATAATTAAATTCTCCCAACAGGCTATAACATCTATTGCTCAGATAGGCTATCTAAAAAAAGGAGGTGGTGTTGCCATCCTATACAAAGACACTCTCAACCTCTCCCAACTATCCACACCTTTACCTAACTTTCATCCTGCTGAACTCATAGCACTAAACTGCTACCTTGGCCACCATAAGAAACTAGTTATTGCTTCTATCCATAGCCCTCCTGGGAACAACTTAGCAATCCTTGAAACTATCCTATCCTGGTTTTCACTTAACATTCCATACGAAACCCTCATCTTGGGTGATGTCAAGTTGGACTGGTCCAAACTGAAAATAAACTCTCCCCAACTTAGTATTAACCTCCATGGTTTTAAACAACTTATATCATCTCCAACTCACTACCACAAAAACCCACAGTCTAACTCAATAATTGACTGGATACTCAGTAATTCCCCTCAACTATACCTCAACCCTACAACACACCCTGACCAACTTAGCGACCACCTACCCATCTCTGTCCTTCGTGCCCCCTCCCAACTTCTCAAATCCCACATCTATAGAGTCTGCCACAAACTCTCTAACTTCAATCTCATCCAATTTAACTCTATTTTATCTTCCATAGACTGGTCCATCCTCAAACACATCCCTCTAAATGATGCCATACAAAGATTTAATAATATTTTCCTAGACACCCTTAACTCACTGGCCCCCTCTAGAAAGATCAGAATAAAATCCAAGTATGCTCCCTGGCTCTCAAAAGAAACAAAGTCCCTAATGCTAGAAAGAGATAAAGCTTGGAAAGCATGGACAAAATTGAGGGACTTACCCCTACTCCATAGCTATAGACACCTGAGAAATCCTGTCAAAAAGCACACCAACAATGACAAAAGGTCCTACTATAACACTGCCCAACTTAATAACAAAACCAACCCTCAAAAGTTCTGGGCCTCCATTAATAATATTTTTTCCCCTGGCTCCCCTGCAACCCCCCCCCCAAACTCAACATCTCTTGAAACAGCTGTTTTACTCAATAACCATTTCATTGATACTATTAAATCACACATGGCTCCCACCAGTAATCCTACTCCTCTGCCTAACCCTCCTAAACCATCCAAAAACCCACCTTTTTCTTTGCACTCTGTTTCCACTTCAGTTCTCCTGAAACTCAAACCCTGCTCTCCCTCCACTGATAACCTACCTCATTCTTTCCTTAAACTTGCTGCTGATTCTATTGCCCTCCCAGTATCCATACTTATAAACAGATCTATACACGAGGCTACTGTCCCTTTATCTTGGAAATCTTTTTACACCATTCCCTTGCATAAAGGTGGAAACTCAACTGACCCTTCTAACTACAGACCTATAGCCATCTTAACCCCCCTCTCTAAGATTCTTGAAAAATGCATCCACTCTCAACTACTCAACTACCTTTTTGAACACAACCTCCTAACTCCCACCCAGCATGGCTTCCATCCTAAACATAGCCAACTACTGCCCTCCTATCTTTCACTCATACAATTGCTGAAGCCCTTGATAATAACTCTTCCTTGACTTAGCAAAAGCCTCTGATACAGTCTCCCACCCTCTCCTACTATCCAAACTTGCTAACCTCAATATAACTTCCTCCTCCCTTGCCTGGTTCTCTAGCTACTTATCCTGCAGACAGCAATCAGTAAAATGGCTCTCCTCTTCCTCTCCTTTCCTATCTGTCCCAACTGGGGTCCTACAAGGCTCCATCCTAGGGGCCCCTTCTCTTTAATATTTTCACCAATGATCTTTATACAGCTTGCAATACATCTTCTCTCATCCAATATGCAGATGATTCTACTCTCATTACTACCTCAAATAACATACTCCAAGATCTCACACAACAGGTCTTCCTAGATACTGAACATTGGCTATCTAGTAATCTCCTCATCCTTAAAAAAGACCAAACTCCTACTATTCCTCCCTCAATCATTATCCCACCACAAATCTTTCCTTTGCCATTACATCCTCAGATAACACTACTATTCAACCAGAATCCCACACTAAACTCCTAGGGGTCATCATCGATGATGAGCTCAAATTTAATTTACACATTCTGCAATGTATAAAAAAGACAAACCAAAAGCTTGGTCTATTACATCGCCATAAGAAATTCTTAACAACTAATTCCAAACTCACTCTTGCTCAAGCCCTTCTCCTTCCCTCCCTTCTCTATGCTGCTCCCGTACTCACCCATATTCAAATTACTATCTTAAACAAACTACAGCAGACTTATCATAAGATAGCTTGATTTATTACTAACTCTCCCTTTAATACTCATCACTGCCTACCTCTAAACTCTCTCCAATGGCTTGAATTCCCACAGCTATTGTTACTAGCCCAAATGCAAATGTTACACACTATAGTCCATAAACCTCTAGTATGTCCTTCTCTGTCTTCCTTCATTACTAAGTACTCTCCACCCCGTACCCTTAGGACATCAAATCAGCAACTACTGCAAATATACTATCCCAAAAAAGCTGTAGGCAAACTTCTTTACAAGTACTCCATGGCCCAAGCTTGGAACAAACTTCCTAGAGAAATTTGTAGCATTGTTCACCCATCTCACTTCAAGGAGAAACTTAAACTTCATTTACTTAACACCAAAACATGCCCCTGTCAAACCCCAACTTAACTTAACTCCTACTCCTTCATTTATTTCCTTCCACACTAGCTCTCCTTAGCTTAGTATTATGCCTACTTGCACAATATCTGTCTAAACATTTCTGTTGAATATTTTTCTCTGTTGTACATATTGTATATATTTCATGTATTTTTCTCTGTTGTACATATTGTATATATTTCAGGCATTTTACAGTACTTGAATTAGTGTGTCTCATATCTACATATGTCAGTTATTTCAGATGGTAGGTCTACATATGTCAGTTATTACAGATGGTAGGTCTAAATAATATTTCTCCACAAATTGCTTTTTATTAATTTTTTTCTCTGTGGTACATATTGTGCATACTTTGGTACTCTACAGTATTAGAATTAGTTTTTCCTTGACTTTAAGTATTGACTTTTTTTTTGTAATATTCTCCATGTGTCAGCTATTACTTATGGAATTGTAAAACTGTCCTTGCATTTATTTTTAAACTGTTTATTCTAAAATTGTATTTTTATTTCTCTGAGCTTTTCTCCTCTGGTCTCCACAGAAAATGGGCCAGAAACCCAGCTGAACTAACCCGGTTAACAAATGCCAATAAATAAATAAATCTGTACAGGAGAAACTTGTTTCATAGATATCGATGTAGTCGACCTGCTTTCCTGTATCCCAACTGAAAAAGGTTTGGACCTCTTCAGTGAAGTCCTAAACAACACTAACATTTTATCAGATATGGATGTGAATTTTATGTTGAACTTATGAGGACGGTGTTAGAAAATAATTTTGTATATTTCAAAGGGGAGATCTTTAAACAGATAACAGGAGTGGCTATGGGGGCAGCTTGTGCCACCATATATGCCAATTTAGTTATTCTACAATGGGAGAGTATACATATATTTAAAACTGAATTCTGGAGGCATATTAAACTGTACAGGTGATTTCTGGATGATATTTTTGTTGTTTGGAATGGACCAGAACATACTTTGGTATATTTATAGATTACTTGAACACCACTACTAATTTCTTAAGATTTACCGACAAATTTGATAAGACTGGGATTGATTATTTGGACGTGAGAGTGGACCCGGTAAAAGGGCAATTAAAATCTAGGATTCATAGGAAACTCACTTTCAGCCATTCCTATCTACTCTATTCAAGTATACACCTGCTTAAATAGAGGAAAAGTATTGTGAAAGGCCAGATGGTCAGGGCAGCTAGGATGACCTCACAAAAAGTGATTTTTTGGGAGAAATTGAATTTATCTCAAATTTATTTGCAGACAGAGGTTAGCCTAATTGATGACGTGGCATCGGAGATAGTTAATGGATGGGGACAAATTGAGTGATAAAGAGCAGGTCTTTGTATCAAATAAGGAAAATGATAGACAGCGATTTACGAAAGCTCTAGTGTTGGAGTACAATTATGCCTCACAAGGGATTAAAGATTTAGTTAAAAAAAAACTGGAAAATGTTAAAATTCAACACAGATATAGTGGAGAAAATAGGAGAAAACCCTAGGTTTGTGTTTAAGACAGGTATTAATCTAAAAAAAAGTCCTTGGAAGAAACAGGAAGGGGACAAACCCCACAGGGGAGAATGGAACTAGGAAATGTGGTAGATGCACACACTGTAAATATATTTATGAAAAAGGAAACATTACTTTGAGTAACAACATTCAGAGAACAATACACTTTAAGAAGAGTAATTATAACACTAAAGTTATAGTTTATTTGGCCTTGTGTAAAGGCTGTCCCAGTTTTTATGTGGGCAAATCAGAAAGAACATTAGGGAAATGTATCTATGAGCACACATAATATAAAGAAGAAAAATGTAAATAATGCCCTATATAGAAATCTTTCTGCACAACCAACACATGTAGGGTTTTTGTTTGGGATTTTAGAGCAGGTATTGATGGACCCTAGAAAATTGCCTTTGCTGCAGGGAAACATACTGGCAGCTTAATGCTACCACCCCACCAGGGTTAAATGACCATACTTCAATTAAACCTTACCTAAAAAAGAATGCTTCCAAATTGCAGGATTTTCATTTATTGTAAAAATGTTTAACATGAACAATATTTTATTGTACTACTTTATTATGTTGTAATTATTTACACTTGAAAAAGTCCTGCATTGTGGCAGGATGAAAGCTCTTGTGTTTTAAGTCAATAAAAACAATTTTTATCATACAGCCTGATCCAGTGTGTCCTAACTGCTTTATTTTTTATTATTTTTTATTTAATTAACATTTATTTACCGGGAAAGTCCAACTTGGAACAAAGCCAATTTTCAGCAGAGGCCCTGGGAGAAACAGTCCAGATGCATGTTTTTATAACGTGGGAGGAAACCGGAGTCTTTGTTTTAAACTTAATATCCTTCATAAAATGCATACTACTATTATTCTAGCAACTTTCTAAGCTTCTAAGAGAAATGTTCAACTTCTGCCCCTGATCTTTCCTTTTTGTTCCCCAACTAGTTTGGCTTTGTCTAGAATTCTTGCAGTAAGAGGCTGAGAGTTAGACTTACTAACAAAGTAAACTGCAAGAGACAATCTCTTGAAGCAGCACAAGATCACCCAAGCAAAGCTACCTGCATCATTTTCATTACTGGTACCATAAAACAGAATGCAAACATTAGAACCTCCACAGAGAAGACAACATAATTTTATGTCCAAGCTGCAAAGTATCACTTTTGAAGAAAGCAGAAAAGGTTGGAATAATGCTGGATCAGATTTGTAGTCAGATGTTACAGCTCTAATCAACAGTGATTGTGCAACATCCAAGCACAGGATCTTACAAGAAGATGATATATAGCTGTATATATGAAACTAGAAACACTTTTTGAAATTACCATGTCAAAGAATCAACAGAATGGATGCAATAAGGATTTCTCAGACACTGCAATAAAGTCTTCAGTGAAGCAGTCATTAGCTTCACTAGTGTCTGCTCAGCTGCTATAATCTGTCACCCATGATGCTGCAAGTGTGGTGCTGGACTGAACCAGAACAATCACTGATATACTCACTATAGTAGCCTGATTAAGAAAGCACTAAAATATCAAGACTGAAAACAGTTATAAATAAATAAATAAATAATTTAGTTCAATCCAGCTGCTTTCTATTAAATGCAATAGCACAATTACCTGCTGTAGTTGTAAAAATAGTGCTATTGGCACAGAATGATGTATGGTTATACTCACTGTATATTTACAAAGGAAGTATCTTTTCTTCTTATACAATGAAAACACTGCATATATGGAGTAGGAAACTAGTTTATGTTTAAGAGTACAAGTAGTCTGGGATGTGAGTCATGTGAGTAGGAAGGAGTCATCACTATATACTAAAGGCTTAATGGACAAGCTTTACTCTGAAATGTCTTGTGCATTCTGAGGCTTCCATGCCTCTGGATGATGCACTAACTACCAATGTCTTTTTCACTGCAGATCTGACAGTAAAGCTGGAATAGCAGCCCTCATAGGTTCATATGTAATTGCTAATGTTAAGTCTAACAAAACATACACAAACTTAGCTAAATTGTTCATAGAGTAACTTGCAGACTATATGCCTCTGGGCATAGCATTCCTTCTAACTAGCAGCGTGAATTTATAGTTTTCCATCCCATCATTAAGACTGACTTTGAAGACATACAAGGAGGATTCTGATGTGCAGAGGGTGTGTATTCCAAAGGTTGTGGGATACATTAGGTAATGGAAGTTAAGTTTTTTAGATCAGGTGTTTATTAGGCTGTTTGCACTTTGAAGGTAAACAAGTATAAATAGCAGAGAATCTTTCACTGTGCAAATGCAAAGTATAGGCCACCCCTCAAAAGGCAGTATGAGACAGAGTTGAGGGAAAGGCTTTTTATTCTATTGGGATAGCTTAGGTGATTTAAACTGGACATCCTTCTAGTCAAAAATCTTTGGGGCCTTTCAACTTGTACAAGATGTCTGGAATGTGCATTCTAAATGAGTTACTTTATTCAATGGAAAACCTAATAAAGGAGGAGTAAGTTCAGTAATAAGGAATTTCTTCAACCTGGTTGAGTTATATTACTGGCATTGTCTTTTACCCATGTTCTACATCTTCTTTTACCTGGAGTCTTTTTATTAATTTCTTGTTATATTACTATGCTCAGCATACATGATGTAACTTGTTTTGTGTATTATGCTGGATGTACTGTATTTGTATAACTTGATGCTGCAGCTTTTCTCCCCAGGCCTCTGCTGAAAATGGACCTGGTCCAGTCGGAATTTCCCGGTTAACAAATGTAAAATAAAATAAATAAATAAAATTAAAAAATAAATAAATAAATAAATAAACAAATATTAACTGTGTGAGGCAGAAGAAATTCTTAACCATGACTAAGACACATTAGTCAAATGACAGCTTGCTGTTTTATGCATGTACCCAATTCCCTGATGAAAGCCTGTATTGAAGGAGTATCAGCAATGTGATAGGAGGAGGAATGAGTCTTTTATCAAAGATAACCATATAGCATTTCTTGGCATTTAGGCTAAGTCCATGGTTAATATGCCAGGCATCAGTGTGATCCATGCCATGATGGAAAATATACGTGTTGTGGGGAGATCTGACAAATGCACCTAATTTGCAGTCATGTGCAAACTTAGCCAGAGATCTTGGATGTCTAATTTCACATCTGGTAAGTAGATGCTGAAAAGAAAGGGCCCTATGACAGGACATTGAGAAATACCGCTAATGATATTTCTATAACTAGAGAAGAAGATCGATCTTTATAACACAAGCTGTCATTAAGAAAATTAGCTCACTATCAAACAATGTTAAGGGTTAACACTGAGGAAGGAAAGGCTGTGTATAATATCTGCATAGGGGATAGTGCCAAAGGACTTGGAAGGGTTGAAGTAGGTGGCATGGATGGTTAGATCTGCATCTAAAGCTTCAGTAACCATGTCAAAGAAATCAACCAAGTTGAGCCCTCTCAAAGAAATCAACCAGGCTGAGTAGATGTAACCTAACTTCACCAAATCCAAATTAGTTAGGGTCAAAGGTCTGAATGTCACCTATGTCACTGTTAAATAGTTCAGAAATAATGAACTCCATCAGTATAGAGAACATGCTATTAAGACTATTGGGTTCAGGTATGGGGCCTCCTTTGTGAAGAGACATTGCTGTGGCTGGTCTCCAAATTTTAGGAACATTGCCTGTGGAGAGACTTAGACAGAAATGTAGGAGGGGCTGGACTATGAAGTGCTCAATACTTGCTAGCAGATAGCCTGGGATATTGTAGGGACCCACAAAGCCAGTGTTTTTGGTTTTGGAAAGGATGATGTAACTTGATGTTAGATGATTTCAAGAACAGTAATAAAGGAGGGAATGGGGGGGTGAAGCAAAGCATATGGGGGCATAATGATAGACCTAAACTTGTCTGCAAGGATGTTAACTATGGTTCTGGGGTCAGACAAGAATGTCATTTAGATAAATTAAGTAAAGAACTGGATACTGCATCTGAGTTTCCAAATGTACCTGAAGAAGACTTTACGGTTATCCTTTGCATTGGTGTCTACAATGAATTCATGACTGGTTTTCCATGCCTAATGTTTCATCTAAGGATTTTAATTGTTGTTTTAGGGTTACATTTCTAATAAACAGCTGCAATAATTTTCTTTTTCTTATAGAGTTGATTTATGTGGGAGTTCCCCCATACAGGCTTACTCTCAAATTTTTCACAATGCTTTTGGCAAATTGGGATAGACTCTTCAATCTTTGTATTTATGAGGAGTAGATTCTGAGGAGTGTATAGAAACAATGGTGGCATCAGGAATGGGCCTTTTCAGTGGAATATGCCAAATGTGTTTTCCCTGAATATTGACAAGTAGCAATAATTTGTTTTTTATAAATGGAGAGGCATGTATTAATGGTGAAGGTTACAGCTAGGTTGCCAGATTTAACTAGGGACATAGTAACATATGCGGTGTTACAGGAAAAGGATTAGTTTGTAAAAAGATCAGTAAGGTTAGTTACCCTGCTAGGGACAGGGACAATTTGCACTAAGGAGTTAGCATTAACAAAATCGGAATACCTGAGTATATATGATGCTAGTGGGTAGGTTTGTCAGTTTACTGAAAGGTGGTTAAAATATTCTATGATAATGGTATTTGACTTAATGGACAGCTTTTTGAATAAACTTAGATTATCAGCATGTTCTTAAGGGAATATGGAATGGGACCTGTAGTTTACAACAATGTGACAGTCCTCTTTATTTAGCTACACAGCAACCTGTGTAAACCTTATGTTCAAACTGGTATCCTGTAAGATTTGCTGAGAGATGATATGGTTCATAGTAAACATGGTTATACTCTCTTGGTTGTGAATGGACCTAAATACATTGTAGGCACAGTACCTTAATAAGAAGAGAGTGCTGTTGCGTTCTGACACCATGTTTTGGTGACTGAACAAATATGAATGTCTTTGAGGCTGAGGTAGCCTGAAATTCAGACATTTTGCTGCTTAAGCTTTTATCACTGAACGGAGCTACCATGATACTGTTCAGACAGCAATTTGCTAGGTGGGTATATCATGATAATAATCAACCCATTTTTTCCCCATTTTCACAAGGTGTCTGGATATTTTGCCACCTGTCACAATTCACAGTATATGAGCTACCTTCTATAGGTACTATACTGCAACTGAAGATACCTGTCTAACAGAAAGTGGTAAAGAATACTAAATTCAACCTGTTCTATACATGCAAAATATCCATTCTTAAGCCTAGACGGGGCAGGTGACAAACAAACTATAAAGAATTCTCATTTCTGATGTAGGATGAAAATGTTAGTTCATTACTACAACATTTGTAGATAAAGATAACATCATCCTAACAACTCTGTTTGCATGAAATGGAATATAAAATCTCAAATCTTGAAATTTGCCTGGCAAATGTTTTTGTATCCTCTCCAGTCTCATAATAGCTGACATATTATATATAAGCAGAGCCACTGTTTTCTATGAGAGGCCTAATTAATGTAGCATAGTACAATGGATGCAACACTTCTAATATTGGTAGAATAAAGAATATCCTTCATGATTGTATAACATTTCTTCATACTGCAATTGATATGGACTTCACATCTCAAATTGTCATCTATTATAATTCAAAAATCTTTGTCAAAACTGGCCTCAGGAATGATCTGGTGATCAACTGCATAATGTTATTTGTTATTCTCTTGAAAAAATGTAATGTGCTATATTTTTTTAATTAAAAACACCCTCCTGCTCTCAGTCCATTTATGAAGGTGTTCTACATAGGTTTGCAAAATCATTCTGTTCACCAACATTTCTGACTGGAAAGGATTGTAGTCTAGATGTACTCCAGAAGCAGCAACTTGGTCCTCTGTCTGTAGTTTTGCAAAGCACTGTTAACTAAATTTCTCTTCCAACTCTATGACAGGCTTTGCTAGGACCATTCTCCAGGGGTTCCTGGACCCTTCCACCTCCCAGCTGTTCTAAGCTATGGCAATCTATTCACACAGCTTAGGCTACTACAGTGGCAATCAGTATGAGGAACATAGTCCAGTTGTGTAAGTAAATTTGCCATAACAGTAGATGTTTAAATGATCACTATTGCAATAGCCACACTCTCCCTCCACCTCCCTTTTTACAGCAATGTCCTCTGAGTGCTTACCCTCCCTTTCTCAGTTAGCATGAAATCTCTAAATGTCTTGGTACTCAAAAGACTTTTTTAATTAGCTGTCTAATGGTTTGGCCACATAGATGGTGCACTGAAGCTTTGGAAGCTGCCTAGCTCTTATACCCTATGCAAGATATAACCCATATAGCTTAGGCTACTGTAGCAGTGATCCATATAAAGGACATTAACGTTTCTTCTGTGACTTAGTCTCAGCATTTTCATTTACATTCATACAGATGGATAACTGTCTATCTGATAAGTAATCGCTTAGCCCAGCCTTGAGATCTGACGTATCATGGTGTGAGAAGGCAGCAGTGGTGAGGAAGAGAACTAGAATTAGACTAATATAACACGGTGTGATCAAACCAATGCATTTAAAGAAGAAATCATTATTTAACAGATACGTTTTTATGTTTGCTTGTTGACTAAGCAAGTGAACTGGTCCTTCTCAGACATTTTTCTGCCATGACCCAGATCAAGAGTAAATGTTGCTAAATCACAGTTCCCTAGACTGTGTTTAAGCAAACACATTTCACTGAAATGGCATGGCAACACAATTCTCCAAAAGAAGACTAGGCATTTCAGAGAATTGAAAATACATAGGTTCTGTTAGAAACGCCAAGTAATTCCTTTTTTTCCAAAACATTCCAATGTTAAACTGTGATAATTTAAGCAGTAGGGAGTGATGGATGAAAATTTTCATCATTGGGTTGCAGGGGGCTTGCAATATGCCCCCTCCTCCACAGGTTAACAGTTGCATTGGCACCTTTTGAATGAACATGTTCACCTCGACACACTTCACTGAAAAGTGATATAATGAACTGCACCTAATCCAGTGTTTGATTCTCACTGAATAAATGACAGGAGAACCTGTTTACATTTATTGAAAATGCAGGATAAAAAAAAAAATTAAATATGGCCCAGAGCACGAGGAACTTATACCACTGTGAACACTGCATACAGAGACTGTCTGCTGTAAAGTTATTTTATTGTATTACTTTTTATTCAAAGATGTAACTAGTAATACTATTAGCAATGAAAGGAAAAAAAACTGGGTGGTGTTGAAGTGCATTTCATCACAATTCGTTTCTTGTCACTTGTTTTGATAGCAACAAGAATTAATCTTCCCCAAAGGGTTTTAAATGTGTGAATCAACTGACTTTAAAACTGCTCCTAAACAGAATGTAATTTGTGTAAGTTTCACATTAAAAGAATTCCCATGGGCAAACTCCACCCATGACTTCTCCAGCTCAAAAGCTTCTTTAGGTAAAAGGTGTGTCTCTTGGGAAAAAGCAACTAAACATTCTAAAGGATTTTAGAATATCTCAAAGTAAAAAAGGTTATTTATTTGAAGTATATAAGAAATTAAGAACTTAACTTTGTAATGGGGCCAAACAGAATTATTTTGTTGTTCTACGATATGCGATTAGCAAAACAGATACATGTGTCACTGTAGTCTTTATTATTCCACAACATGACATCTGGAATTTCGCTACTATATAGAAAAGTAGTACTGCACTTTACATGTGAATACGTGTAGATGTCGGCAGAAAAAGACTTAAAAGTATTAAGTCTGTCTGACTGCTACAAGTAATCCTTGTGTAGCAGCTCCACGCTTTTGCCCTATATTTTCATTGTGCTGCTTCAGGAATTGTTGAGCCCATCTGATGACTGGTTCTTCTATGAAATGCCGACTTCCTGAAGGTATATGCTTCAACAGAATGAAAAAAAATGCCTGAAAACCAAAAGGGTAAAAAAACTCCCTTTTTCACACCCAGACTTACACTGAGGTCACACCAATACAAGGAAGGGAGAAATCTCCCTAAAAAGTGAATCATTGCTGGCACACACTTAGAAATTACATCAGCAATGGAGAAAAGCATTCGACCTTATGCTGTTCAACTTTCTTTTTTTTTTGCGAGCTACAGAAATTTCTCCTCAAGCTTGTGTAACTATATTACTGACTCAGGCAATACATCCCTGGGCCCACCATGCACTCCGTTAAGTAGTATTCCATACTGTTGCCTTGAACCACCCTTTTCAAAATGCTGACAAATCCTGTATTTTAGATTACCTGAAAGAGACAGCAAGACTGTAAGTCAGTACCCAGAAGTTATCATACAAAACACACTGAATATAAGTGCTGAAGTTACATAATCACTGCCAAATACGAGGAACTTAGAACTCAGGAAAAAGGAAACCTTCAAAAACATCTTACTTTACAAAAGTTAAAGAACAACCCTTGTTGTCTGAATAACTCCAATGGAATCATGGAAAACTCAAGACTAAAAATGTGCCTGATGATGCCATCACAGTGATACATGCAACAGCATCTACTGATGGCACAGTTATTTAACCTGTGAACTGCTCAGAATTTTCAGAATGTCTGTTCCCAGAATGCTATCTGTTTTGGGCTGTTTTTGCTCTTTAAAATCCAATGTCTCAAAATGGTTTAACATTTATTCATAAAACTTTCAGAGATGGTTACTGGCAAAATTTTCTATAAAACGTTATCGGACTGGACTCGTACCCTCAAAGAAAACATTGCAGCAGCTAAATCCTAAAATTTAATGAAAAATTTCAATTTTAATGTAATTTTTTATACCTCAGCATATACAAAGGATGAGAAGTTCACTTTTATGCTCAAAAGCTCACTTTAGGTCTCTAATCATACCAACACTATGTTTATGTTTTTGGTATTTTTTTGTTTTAGTTTGAAGAGAACTGAAAGAAACACAGTTGTTTTCAGCTGTTCAGTAAATGTTTCACTCTGTCAGTTTACAAGGCAAGGGTACAGCTGCTCAAGTTCCATGTGCTTGAAAACCACTGCTCAAAGCCAGGGACTTCAGCACCTTGTAGCTCAGGTGGGCTGCTGCTTGTGCACAAAGTCAAATATGAGTTCAGGCAAGCAAGTCGAATATGAGTTCAGGCAAGCAGCCATGGAGAGGAACCTGGATGGAGATTTTAGACTTACAGAATGGGAGGAGGAGGAGGTTAAGCTTAGGAAGCAGGATTTCAGGTTTAGAGAACAGAAAGGGAGTTTTAGGGTTGGGGAAAGGGAAGGAATTTTTAGGTTTAGGGAGTGGGAGAAGAGCTATAGGGTTAAGGACTGATTGAGAAATTTAGGTTTACAACAGTGGTTGAAGTTTTAGATTTAGGGAGTAATTGGGGACCTTAGAGTTAGGGAAGTGTAGGTTTAGGGTAAGGGAGTACTCAGGCTGAGAACTGGGTAGGAGTTTAGGACTTGAGTTTAAGATCTGATAGGGCTATATAGTTTTATAGGGTCAGGTGTCAGGAGGGCTATGTAGAAGTGGGAGTTGAATCACTTGCAGAGTGTTTTGGGAGCTACCAGCATGCAAGAACCTGTATTAGATCTAAATTATAAAGGCTATTCTGGCCTAAATTCTACTCTAATTTTAAATAATAATACATCTTTACTGTTTTAAGATTTTCTTATTAAATGTTTGGACAAGATCCCCCTTGATAATCTCACTTTCATTTTGTTTTACAGAGTGAAAATATGCAAAGGGATCTCAATATGGGCATGTCTTTCATTACATGTAAAATGCTCATATTTTGTTATAACATATAAAATGAGAGAAAATATTGCTTTTTCTCTGAAAATAGTGCTATTTTTGGTTCTCATTTCTTAAAAAACACTCCAGTAATATAATTTTGATACACACTGACTTTGTCACCTTGAAAAACTATCAAATATGCATCTCCCTTTTGCAGTTCCAAGAAACAAAATGAAACTACCAGAGAACAGCAAATGTCAAACATCACTGTTCTACTTTTTGTTTGTTTTTTGCAGGGGGCTGCTTATTGCAGGTCCCATCCCCTGATCGTAGATATATATATATATATATATATATATATATATATATATATATATATATATATATAGATATATATATATATATATAAACTCCAAGAACATCATACTTCAGAAGAAATAAAATACTCCAAGAAACAGCATTATATGTAAGTCAGCATTTTCACTCATTCATTCTTGCTATTTCAAGATCTACACTAATTAACCTTGGAAAATCAAATATACATTGTCTTTACTAAATGTCAGATTGGCAGTAAAGGCACATGAACTAAAGCTATACTGTCCTGTCTGAAAGGCTATATCTCTGTTACACTTTAAGATTTCATTATAAAACTTTCACCTAATAATAACAGGATAGAAAACACACATCACAATTATTTACCTCACAGCTCACATTGCAGAGAACATCTGAATTTGACTCCACAGCTTTAGCTGCTTGAAAGCATGGCATCATATCAAAGTCATGCTGTAGCTGAAAAAAAAAATTTTTCTTGAGAAATCTATAGGAGTTTTACTTCTGATATAATGGTAACTTTGTACACATATATTCTGGAGATTAGTTTTACCTGGCCTTTTGTGCAGAGGTCAAACAACCCCCAGGTGGAACTCAGGCATAATGCTAAACTGTAACCGTAAAAGCCTTTTGAAAAGCTGGAAGTTTGTAACATGCCATAAGGAATTCACAATAAAAAATCCAGGGATGTCTAATAAGATACTTTGGTATAAATGACATACAAATTGACACAGCAGAATGTACTACTTCTAAGATGGTACACTACCTTTGACTGTGAAAGAATCACATAAATATCTGTCAAAGAGCAACATGGTTATTATAACTGTCTCCTGTAACTGCAACTTCCTTTCTTACAATACCTTTCACCATAAAACAATATTGACAATTTATGAATTCTGATCTTTCATTATGAAGAAAATATAGTACATAACAGCCGCAGTTGTGTATTTCCAGTTGCTGCTACAATGCAATTCACTCCCCATGTTGACTGTGATAAAAATTAACTCAAAAAATAAACAGAGATCTATTGTCCTGGAATAGTGTGTATTCTTACCACTGCCCATAGCTCTATCTGTTTTTTCTCCCCCAAAAAGTGAAAAAGTATCCAGTCATAGTAAAGAACTTCAGATATGAAGTTTCAGACATGAAACTCTCTTCCAAACCTCACCAAGCCACAGCAAGGATAATTTTAATATGATTAGCTTCAGCCTGTCATTTTTATTGTTCCATTGACTGCCTCCAATAACTCTCAATCTTCAGTCTCTGCAATGTGGAACACTACTCACAATGTGGGACAAATGGACAAAATGTGGAACACATGAACACTAAAACTTGAAATAGGAAATTCAAAGTATAGCTAGTAACAATTTCCGCTTTCATGTTTACTAAAATATTATGTTGCTAAAGTAATATAATGTGGCATAATTTACCATGGCTATTTGTGTAAGAAATGTATAACAATGAAAGTGTGCCAGACCTCTATAGTATGGGACATGGTGGAAAATGGAATTTCAAAATGATGAATGTTACCCATAATGGCATATGGTTGGGAACTATGCTTCCAGTCCTCTCTTCTCTAAACAGATAGCTACTTAATGCGGTGGGATGATGGTTTCTCTGTAAGGAATTCATGCCTCTCGAATGTCCCTGATTTTGCTTCATATTTCTGCCCTGTCCTGTTAGATTTCACTAAGGATTATAGTCATTCACTAATAACAGTCATTAGAGTTTCATACGTCATACTGTTTAGAAAATGCACGTTGATGCAAAACCTGTTGCTTTGTTAACATTATAAATTAAACACAGTAAGATTTAAAACCTTTGTCCATTATTTTTGGCTTTGTCCAGATGGCCCCAGAAGAGCCATAGGTTTGCAGCTCCTGACAGTCACTAGTCATACAACTATTTGATTAGAGATTATATGACTACTTGACTAGAGATCATTGGGGAATCACTGCAATCAGTTGCTATCAGCAACCAATCACAGGCACATTGACTGCACAGTAACAGGAAAGGGGTTAGCTATCCAAGTCTTATTACTATGACTATGTCATGAGAGAGGGAGAGAGACAGTCTTTAAAGAAAAAAAAATGGTCTTTGCATTTTACTGGGGCACTCACTGAGCACACCATTTCACAGCTGGGGCATGTGCTCCAGTGTGGTGCTGCCCATGAATGCAGTGCAATTTGGAACTCAACTAGGAAGGTAATCTCCTGCAAAACTCTCCTCCAACATTTAGACTGCACTCAGCAGTGAAGCAAAGGGTTGCCTCAATCTTTTCCTAATCTTTTTGCCATCGCTGTTAGCACAGGATAATAAGTATAAATAAGAGTGCTCCCAACCACCTTCAGTTATTTACCACTGGAGAATATGGCTCTTTGATGCTGATTTCTGCATTTTTGCAGAATTTCACTGTAATTTTTCAAGTTAAACAGTTTTCTATTTAATAATCAGACTAAGGACTCATTTCAGACTAACTGGCTTTTTAAGCCATCTGTCTATTTTTAATTCATGTCATTATTTTTGTGAATTTTCTCTTTGAAGTTTGTGTTATGCCTTCAAAATCTCAAAAAGTCTGTCTTTTAAGTGTCATGAACAAAATGAACAGCAAAATATGTACATTTTTTGAGGACCTTAGCACAAGTGAAGACGATACATTGCAAAGAATTCAGTGCTACCACCGTATATAAAGGTGCATGAGTACAGTCTAACTCTGTGGCAAAGTGGGACAAAGTTATCATCACAACCCAGTTGACTAAGAATCATCTAGCAATCTAAGCACTGTATGAAATGAATGGGAAAGAGAGTGAGAATGAGTGGACAATGTCTGCTTGGTCATCTTTGAGAAGGGAGAAAGCCTGATCCATGGTACTGGTGTCTCCTGGTACAGATCCAAAAGGCAAGCATGGTTCAGACAAGCAATACATTGTGTTGTAGCCAGAAATGGTGTGTGTACAAAAGCAAGCTTGCAGTAGGGGCCACAGTGCTGCTAGTGAAAATAATAAGTTTAATCTCTAATGTTGAAGCAAAGGTGACATACATCCAGAAATAACCTATCTTTTCTCATACCAGCTTTAGTAGAAAGGTGTTCACCTCCTCAAAAATCTACCACCAAGAGAAGCAGCCCTGGTGTGGGAGGGGAATCTAGACATTATGACCTAGTTTAGGGGGGTTCTTGGGGGATGTAGCTAATAGAGTGCCATGAGAGGTAAAGAACAGATTACTGTGACAAAATAAAGGTCTATGTGTATTCAGAGAAAATCTTTTTGAACCAAATCCATAGTTGAAACAACTGGGTAAAGTCACTGAATAAGTTGGAACAATGGTATCAGGGCAGAGAATCACCATCAGGAAGAAGTTCCAGGAAAGATTCTTCATTTAAAAAATAATCAGCAGGAGAAAAAGCCTAAAACAGCATAATTTGTTTAACTGGCAGCTCTCTTCCGATCCTCAGTATCATGTTGTAAGTGACCAATTACTGAAACAACTGTGGAGACTTCATCACTGAAGCCCAACACCAATGTCTGACAACTTTGTTATTAAAGAGGCAACACACTTCTTCTGTAGAAAAAATGGCTGCTACACCCACTAGGAACAGTACCTATCACATTACCTTGGTTTCTTACTCTATAAACACCATTGCCTCTGCAGGAGTCTGAGAGTAGGGGGCAGTCGGTAGAGCTATTATTTGTGCAATTTACTCGACTGATTCTGGATATGGGATCGTGTTGGACTCCAGGAGTTCTTTAGGGAATAGCTAGTAGCTGCCTTCAGTCATGAATTAAATATCCAGGAAGGCTCTAAAAGTGGCCCTGCCCACAGATGTGTCTTCTAAATCTACAGAGTTATCAAAAGTAGTCAATGCAGTAGCCACATTGACTAAAAAAAATGAGCGTCAAGCATGGTCCATCCTATCCCCAATTCAACACAGTAGAACCACCTGTTGATTGCCCTGCAGATACCTTAAACTTAGAAGATCAAAAGCAATAATCTGACTTTGAGCTCAAAGATGTCCCAGCCCCAGTCAGTCCCCTTTGCATTTTTTAGAGCAAGAGATGGCTTCTCCACATCAGTAACCTTCCTTGGGGACCTTTTCTGAAAGTAGATGAGCAGCTGGTTTCTAGAAACTCTAGTCAAAAGGAGAAAGAAGGAGGTAACACAGTACTTATACATCATAGAATCTAAGCCTAAAGTGTTTCCAGCCCTTCCTATAACTGACAATCTGATGATGAAATCTGCATAAAGGATCCTGAATAAGTTGCCTACTACACTTCATAGAATGGATGAGAGATGTTGCTTACTCATGGGGCACCCGGGTACTATTTCATGGATCAGCACCTCCGCGGTGTCTGCCATGTTGACAAGCAGCACAAATTTCATATGAGTGACTTATCTCTGATCAAGGACTCTGAGTGCTTAGATCTCTGGATCAAAAAGGTGTATGTGACATCAACACTTACTTTATGCATTACAAAGCATAATGCTCAGCTCTCAAGATGCTTAGCTTAGCAAAAGAAGATTGAAAGAGAGCTCAAAGAACCACTGCTGGATTCAGAGAGACTATGGCCAAAGATCAACAAAGCCTTCAAGCTTGTGGTGAGGCATGCTACAAATCTCTGAAGTCATTGCTGGTAAAGCATACACTCAGGCTTTGGCAGCCAGGACATGTGTGGTACTGAGAAAACACTCGTGACTGCATGTTTGTTACAATGCCATTACTGTGTCCTAAGTCTTAGATGATAATCAATTCTCCCAAGTCTCAGTTAATATCTATAGAATTTGACTTATAACCTTCCTCTGGCTTCTTATGCAGTCCTCACTAGACAACATTTCTTTTTAATTCAGGACACCCAGTAGTACATAGGACACTGGTGTCTGAACCAATTGTTTCCAGTCAATATATGTTTCCAGTTTCTAGACTCCTGCCTGCTGTTATTGTGGTAGTTATTTTATCAGACATTTCCTGAAGAGGTTGTAGTTGAACCTTTCTTTCTCCTGGAATGAACACAAGTAATCTCTTCATGATAGAGTAAAGCTAAGCCCTTTAGTGCTACAGTATATCGTGTAGTGTTCCATTATTACAGCTATTCCAGAGGACTCTTGAAGCTTTTTGTGTACTCATTATCTGGAAAAGTGTTGAAGTGTTTTTTTTATATATTTAACAGTGGCAATACAGAGGATCTTGTTAGTTACTAGTCTGTCAGCCTGGTATTATATTTTAAAAGTCAAAGAGCCACTTTAATTGTAAAAATAAAAGTAAGTAGCACAAAAAACAGTGATCTCCATGTGGCAACCAAAAAACTATAGAAAAACAAATGCACTTGTAGTGGTATGACCTGTGAATCAGCAACGGTACCAAAATGGCAAAAGTAGAACTTTAATAATTAAAAGAATCCAGTGTTTATTAGTATATTTCTAAATGCAAATCATTTTATACAAATATACTTTCAAGAATGTACTAATCCTTATATAAGAAAATGTACACATATGTTTACAATACTAAAAAAGTATAAAATGTGTAAAATTCTAAAATAATGTGGCATAAATTAACTCTCAAACACTATTAGCATGGCTTAGAAAAACATATCTCATGCAATATAGCATGAAACAATTTGATCATTTTACAATGGATTCTTTTAATTTAAAAAAAATTTAATTAGTTAATAGTTCCATTAGTTATGTAAGCGGTCATGTGATAGAGTTATGTATACAAAAGTTGAGTAGAAACTTTTTTATTTGTTCCGATGAAGTCCTAGATTAGAGGAGACAAAAGGGCTTAACTTTGGATTATTTTGTTGTTTTATTAAAGTTTTATTTTTGCCATTTTGGTGCTGTTGCTGATTCACAGGTGAAAAATAAAAGTAAAAACACACACGTAGTAAGTGCTTTCTTCTTCAAAGGTCCCACCTTCGGAACCACTCAATAGGGATGCCCTTTTTTCTCTTTTGCAGCCCCATGTACCTCTTCAAGGATGGAAAATACATTTTGGCTAGATGCCAGGCCAGCATGTCAACAATAGAAAATGTGAATTGACTCACAACAGAATGTGAACAGCAGTTTTCTTGAGTTTTCCGTTTACTGCAGTCTACAAGATCCTTCAAGCCATTTTGGCCTTATCTGCATGGCTCAGTGCATATTTGCAAAGACATTACTAAATCATGCATTACAGCAATAAGCATGGAGAGTCCAGGACACCAACCCACCCAGTTCAGGAAGCAATTTCTCATTGGGCATGGAGGCAGATTATAAACTTTCTCTCTCTCTCAGCCCTTGGGGGTATTATCCATAATAACGGGATAATAATTTAGGGAGTCAAAAGATCTGACAAATGTACATGTAAATTCTTCACAGGTGTTAAGCAGACAGAGATTAATAAAAGGAATGTTTTAATTAAAGAACAAGAGTATTGTTTTATTAATAATAAAAATAACAGGTGCCCAATCAGTTTTTATAATTCAGTTTACTTATATTGTTCATGGTGATTTGCACTCTGTCCTGCATTTCATATAGGCGCAACTATATGTAATCTGCAGCTTAGAATATATGGACATTATTACACTGTTTTCGTACTCACAATGAAACTTAATAAGGTTCTAAATTAGTAGCAAATTCCATTTTCCCATTCAAGAGTACATAAAGAATTATGTAAATGGTGGGTGACACAGGCAGTATATTAGAATACAATGTGTGCATCCAGCAAATAAAGCTATATTCTTGTCAAATTCATATGTGTGTTGAAAGAGAATCTTTAAAAATCAGCTTCTTATTGGTTGTCTTAATTTACAAAAGTGTCAATGTATTTACAAAGCAGCTGTTTTATTTTCATACAGCCTGAAGAAGTCTTAGTTTGAAGAAGAAAGCTCTTAATGTATGTGTGTTTTTATTTGTATTTTTACTATTAAAGTGACTCTTTGACTTTTAACATATAACATTAAGCTGACAGACTAGTAATTACTAGGATCCTCTGTATTAACACTGTTAAATATAAAAAAAAACACTTTTTCAGACAATGGGTACACAAACAACTTCAAGAATCCTATGAACACGATGTTTTAATGGGACACTAAATAGCCCTTTGCAGTGCCAAATGAAGCACCAAGTATTTTGTCAGATCTCAATTAGCATGTTTTCGTCATCTTACTCAAACATTAAAAAACATCGAGTTTCAAAAACTAAAATTAAACCCTGGTTTGTTTCTCATTGGTGAAATTAATGTTAAAATTATCATCAAAATAGCTGTCAGGACATCAGTGTTGTCCCTTTTTAAATCCAATATCTTCCATTAAAATAAATAATCCCATATTCCCGATTAATGTTGTAACTAATATACTTAAAGAACACTCTCTTATTTCCTGATTTGCTGGCCAGGCTCACCTTGTAGTATTCTTAACAGTTCAAACTGCATATTTAAGCTTATTGGTAGAATGTTTTAGCAACATTAAAAGTAGTTGGTAACACCTTCTACTACACATATCTTTTTTGTCTTCCTAACACAAGAGTTTAAGTTTTCAATTTTATTACAGTAGTTTTCTAGAGTGTCTCTTAAAATTAGCTTTGTCTATCTTGGATATATATATATATATAAATATATATATATATATATATATATATATATATATATATATATATATATATATATAAATGCATTTATTTTTGCAAAACTGTAGAAAATACATAGCAAAAAAATATCCTGTGGGAAACAATGCCCCAAATGTCTGCAGATATATTTTTAGAAATAATTGACCAATTAATTTTATGAGAGTTACAGAATGAACCCTGAGATTTCATTCACCTCTGTGCTTGCTAGTGTTCAAACTATGCAATACTGTGGTCAGAGTTATTTATTTATTTATTTATTTATTTATTTATTTATTATCCATGTATAGTAGAATAATACTTTTCTCCTTCTAATATACCGTTGTAATTTAAGTAAGATGATGTTTACTCAATGTATCTACAAATATATTTTCATATACAGTAGCTGGTTATTTAAAGATGATTTTATGAATGGATAATTGAAGTATTCCATAATGACTTTGTTATAAAGACTTGATTACTAGAGATAGATCTTACAAATCCTGTATGTATTTCTCTGGAAATAAAAATGAGGATCTATAACATACAACCAAAACAAACTTTTTTAATAGCCTGTTTAATTACCATTTTGATGATTTCAGAATCAATAAGAAAACAAGTCATATTAGTCATTAAGATATCTTTCAGTTACACCACAACACCACCACCTGTAGAATATTCAGTTTATCTGTGTAACAACATATATCCATGTACAACTGGCTGTGGTTTAGTATTGCCAAACCAAGTTTCAGTTATTACATAAATAGCGCATGCACAGCTCAGCCTGCCATTCCATTGCCTTATTATTCAAACCTCTGCCATTTAATACTATCACTCAAAGCTGATTAGGTTCAAAGGTTTACAGAGATATACTAGACTAACAACCACTAGGGCCTTTGTAATCCTAGCCGGTTGTGTCCCTATGTATCATGGGTATTTATAAGGAGGGGGTATGTTAGTGAGGAAGTTTCTAGAAGTTACTGTGGGGGTTAAGTTAGTTTGGGAATTACTGTCTGCCTCTGTCTATCAAAACTGGTGAGAAAGATCTGAGGCGAATTTCCGATTTTCCATTCATTGGTCAAGGTTACACTTAAACAGGGTTAGGGATGGATTCTGCTTCTCATAAATGGGAAGCCCATTCAAAAGCATGAGGATCCTCTGAGACACATATCTGTCTCCCCAACATGTCTTATTTATGTTGCAAGCAAAATTTAAATCTTTGGATCTATTAGTTCTAATGCTGTTCTTTTTGTGTATGTGCTAAATGGTTCATCAGGCTGGATCTGAGGATGCCCTGTATGTCAGGTACAGATTAGATCTCAGTAACATGTAGGAGACACAGTACAGAGACAGGACTTTAAGGCAATCCATATAAGAAAATGTGTTTATACCTTAGATTCTCCTGGTAAAAAACATAGGTTCATAGGTTCATAGGTTCATACTAGGCTATCTGCCCAAGGGCATTTACAAGCCTAGCCCATAGTTTTGTGGCTTACGCCACCCCTTTAGTATGGGGAAATATACCCATTATTTTGCTGTGCCTCTGTCGAGCAGTGACACTGAGGTAATCCCTGGGGTATATCTGCGATCTCCCATCCATTGGTCAAGATTTATCTTGAACAAGGCCAGCGAGGTGCTCTGCCTCACATATACCGGGATTTTGTTCCACAGCATAGGGAGTCTTTGGGTGATGAATCTATCCCTCCAGCACGTCCTATTAATAGCCGTGTCGAGGTTTAAGTCTCCGCCCTTGTGGCTCTGATGGATCTAGATTTTTGAGGTGAAGCATATTCATCAAATCTGGGTTTGACATGGCCTTGTATGTTAGGCAAAGGTCACCTCTGAGCAAGCGTGCGACTGAATAGAGCTGGAGTTCTTTCAGTCGGGCAGCATAGGACAGATTTTTGAGACCATTTATCCTTTTGGTGAGGAACTTTGTGGCCTCTCCAGCTGCTGCAAGTGTCGGGTCAGATACATTCGAATGGGGCATTGTACTCGATCATTGGTCTGATGAGTGATGAGTAGAGGGAGACAATGACCTCCCTTGATCTAGATGAGAATCCCTTCATGATAAGGTGGGCAATGTAGAAGGTCTTCCTAACTACTTTAGCTACATGGGTGTCGAATGACAGACTACTATCAACCTGGGTCCCCAGGTCCCTGATAACTTCTTCTGTGCTCAGTGGATTGCCACCTATTTGGTAGCTAGGGGTAACCTTGTTTTTCCCGAAGGGTATGACTATGCATTTTTTGGCATTTAACTTTAGGCCATGGCTCTGGCACCAGTTATCCATTTCTGTGAGACCCTTCTGAAGGATATCTGTGTCAGATGTGTTTTCTACTATGGCCCAGTTTGCAGTCATCTGCAAACTTTGTCAGCCATAACCCTCCTGTGTTTGCTTGTACTGGAGAAGTAGATGCCAAACAAGAGTGGGCCTAGGACTGAGCCCTGTGGGACACCACTTGTGACAGGCTTTGAGTCTGACATGGCGCCAGCAACTCTGACCCTGTGGGTTCTGTCACTCAGCCAGTTTGCAACCCATCTTGTGATGTATGGGTTAATATTTAAGCTGATGAGTTTTTCAATGATACCCGAGTGGGGTATTGTATCGAAGGCCTTTGCCAGATCGAGGTAGGCTGTATGGACTGCCTTTCCCTCATCAATGGCTTTGGTGACTGTTTCGAAAAAGTCAACCAAGTTTAAAAGGCATGATCTGCCTTTGACAAAGCCAAAATGGGTTGGATCCAAAGTCTGCAAATTCCCTATGTCTTTATTTATGAGGTCCATTATGATCCTCTCCATGGCTTTGCAGATAAGGCTTGTCAAGCTAATGGGCCGGTAATTTCCAGGGTCGGTGGAGGCACCGCCTTTGTGAAGTGGGACCACAGTTGCAGTGCGCCACTCCCTGGGTATGTATCCAGAGGTAAGGCTCTGATTAAACAGCTGTCCTAGCTGTGGGTTTAATTCCTCATTGAGTTCGTGGAGCACACAGCCGGGGACACCATCAGGTCCCATGGATGCTGTGTTTTTTGCTTTGGAGAGAGCAGTTCTCACTTGGGCGTTGGAGATGTTTGGGGGGCTGCAATCATTTGGTATAGATATCTCTCCTTTTGGGGGGCAGGGGGGGGAGAAGTTTGCACTGAACCTGTCAGCCAGTATGTTGGCAATGTCCGTAGGATCAGTAATCTTCACATCATTTTGAACTAGTTCTGAGCATATCTGGGAGTTTCCTCCCAGGTTTCTAACACAGCTAAAGAAGGCTTTATGATTGTCTTTTGAGTCTTTAGCTATTTTTCTCTCAAAATTTGCTTTGGATGATTTTATGAGAGCTCTTAGTTTTTTACTTATAGTGATCAAGGGTGTCTTACCTTTTAAGGATTTTGCTCTATCTTGTAGTAGCTTCCTCCTTTTGTTGTAGAGTTTGTTTATGGCTGGGGTCCACCAGACTGGACGCTTGCCTTTGGTACACAGAGTCTTTGTTTTGCTTGGGATTGCCTTATCCATGCAGTCCTGCAGGTGCTGGTAGAAGGCATTTGTAAGTGATTCAGCGGCATGTGTACTGTTTTCCGCCGCCTCGGGGGCCTTAAAGGAGACCACACTAGTCTTTAGAAGTGTGAAGTCGGCTTTCGAGAAGTTCTTTACTGTGGTCTTTTTTATTTCAGGTGGGGGTGGGATGAGGACCTCCAGCGAGATTAGTTTGTGATCTGATCTCACCAGTGAGGGGTATACTTCCGGTGTTGAACATTGTGCTCCCATGTTCGTGATGATGAGGTCAAGTATGTTATCTCCTCTTGTGGGGATGGTAACTAGTTGTTCCATGGCATTTGAGTTTATGAATTCCAGGAACTTTTGGGCTAGGGTGTTTGGGCTTGAGTAGTGTTCCCAGTCTATATTAGGGTAGTTGAAGTCACCTAGTATGATGGTGTTTGGTGATACATTTATCCCTCTAGTGTTTTCAGGAAGGCCATGTGAGGTTCCTGAGTTTGTGAGGGTGGCCTGTAACATGCTACAATTTGCAGAGCAGTCTTGCCTATGGTTAATTGCACCTGGATGGTCTCCGATGCATCATGCGTTGCAACCAGTCTTGAGGTGTGGGAGTCCTTGATGAATATGGATACACCCCCTCCTTTCTTGGTATTGTCCGGATTTTGGGGCCGGAACGCATGATATGAGGTAAAACCTGATAGTGCTGGGGTGCTCTCAGGAGCCTTGAACCAGGTTTCTGTCACAGCACAGACATCGATGTTCTCCATACTGAGAAGGGCCTCGAGTGCGTGCATTTTGAGATTCAGACTTCTGGCATTGAGCAGCATTACCCTTAGTTTTTTTTCCTTTTTTGTGTTCTAGGGTGGTAGGTTTAGAATTTGAGCCTTGCCTAAAAAGGCACTATGGGGTGGCAAGAGCCTTTGCCAATATCCGAATCCCAGGGGTGACAGGTGCAAGTCGTCCCTTGCGAAGCAGCGTGGCTTGTCCAGCATGTCATCCCAGGCAGACAGACACTGGATCCCCTTTGAATGACATCAGTGTTTAAGCCAATTGTTAAAGCTGATCATCTTATCTCTGTATTGTGGCATCATTCTTGGTGAAGGTACGATACTGCTCAAGGTCAGGGTCATACCTGCCTGGGCTACATAATCAGAGAGCTCCTCGATGTCTCTTTTCATGTAGTCCAAGGAGGTACGTCTCAGGTCGTTTACACCAGCGTGGACAATGACTGAGTCGTATTTGTACCTGCTGTTGAGAGACCTGAGTGCTTGCGTTATGTGGCGGATTCTAGCGCCCGACAGGCAGCTTACTGTGACCTTCTCCTTACTCAGTCTGGTGAGCGGGACGTCAGTGTGTCTGACTATGGAGTCACCAATGACTAATGTGTCTGGCATTTTGTTTGGCCTTAAGGGCTGTGACTGTTTGACACTCTGACTGTGAGGTCTATGTGTTGCAGGTGATGTGTTCTGAGGTGGTGGTTGTTTGGGTGTCTGCTTTGGTGGCCTCTGCTGTTTTGGTAGATTTTTGTCTGACCAGGTACATGCTGTAGGGGGTATTACAATCAATGACAGGTTTGATAAGGGCTGAATAAAGTGGCACTATAACTTCTTGGACCTGGATGCCATGCCCTTACTTATACATTGGGCGACACAGAATGATTTTCTTATTAACTTAGTCACATGTTGGTCAAAAGCCAAATTACTGTCTACATATGTTCCAAGATCCTTGACAGCCATGTCAACTCTTAGGGGTGTGTTACTGATGGACTAATTAGCCTAGAAGGCAGTTTTACCAAAAGGCATTATAATGCATTTCTTGGCACTGAGTTTTAATCTGTGACTTTGGCACCAGTCATGTGTCTGTGTTAGACCCTCCTGGAAGATATTTTTGTCATGGAATCTATGATAGTTCCCAATCTACAGTTATCTGTGTACTTGGTCGGCCAAAGGCCCTTGACATTGGCCTTTACCTCAGAGAAGTAGATGCCAAATAGCAGCAATCCCAGCATTGAGTCCTGAGGTACACCATTGGTGACCAGTCTTTTAGTGGAGGTTGTGTCAACAATCCTGACTTACTGAGTCCTGTCTGTGAGCCAACTCGCAATCTAGCAAGTTATGTAGGGGCTTATGCCCAGTTTGGTGAGTTTTTCAACTATACCCTAGTGGGGTATTGTATCTTACTCCTTAGCCAGGTCCAGCAAGGCTGTATGCACCATTTTCCCATCATCTTTTGTCTTGGTGACCTTCTCAAAGAAGTCAACCAGATTTAATAGACATGACCTTCCCTTGACAAAGCCAAACTCGGTTGAGTTCAGTGTATGAAATTTGCCTATGTGTATGTTGATCACTTTCATGATAATTTGTTCCATGGCTTTGCATATTAGGGTAGTCAGAATAATAAGTCTGTAGTTTTCGGGATAGGTTGATGGTCCACCCTTGTGAAGGGGGATAACCATTGTAGTCCTCCATTCTTGTGGTACAAAGCCTGTTTTGAGACTATAGTTGAAAAGTGACTCAAATGATCCTAAAAGGTCATGTTTCAAGCTGTTTAGGAGGCGTGCTAGGATATTGTCTAGGCCTATCTAAACTGTGCTTTTGGTCTTAGCAAGCATTGCCAGGACCTGTTAATAGCTGGGGTTTATGCTAGTAGGTATTTCATGGGGGGAGGATGGGGGAAGACGGGTGAAGTTTGAGGTGAATTTATCAGACAGCAAATTTGCTTTGTCGCTCTGCTTAGTGAAAGTGGCACCACTGGTCACCAGTCCGGCACACTAATTTGTGCTGCCTTTGAGGTTTCAGACACAGCTGTTGAAGGTCTTGTAGTTATCTTTACCCTTTGAGGTCATCTTGACCTTGTAATTGGCCTTGTTGGACTTAATCAGTCCTCTTAATTTCCTGCTTAGTTTTAATTAGAGAGGTCCTATTTTTATGTAAGTTGCCCTTCTTGATTTTAGCTATGACTTTTTTCCTTTTGTTATATACCCTATTAAGGTTAGGATTCCACCAGTGTTGTTTGTTTTTAAGCATTTGTTTTGGGCTTACTTCTTTTGGTTACACCAGCCTCTATACAGTCATTTATATGGTTGTACAGGGTCTCTGTGAACAATTCTGCAAAGGTTGCTCTGAATCCAGGGTTGGGAGGGGCACTGAATTTTGACAAACTACTGCTTAATAGGATGGAGCTTCCTTTGGAATATTTAACTGTTATACAATTTGCTGGGGGTACCAAGCTGATTTTTATTTTGAAGGAGACAGCTTTGTGGTTTGACTTCAGTGGTGAGGATGTGACACTGGGGGGAAGGGGTTGCAGTGTTCTCCCACTCTTGGTGAGTTAAATGTCCAGCATGTTTGCACCTCTGGTGGGTGTGTGCACTATCCTGTCAAGGGTATGTATATTAACAAAGTCTAGGAATCATTGTGCCTGCAAGTATAAGGGAAGTTTATGTTTCCCAGTCTAAGTAGGGGTATTTAAAGTCGCCCATGAATAGGGTGTTTGGTTTAATGATGAGTGTCTCCAGTAGGTCTTGGTACAGGCTATGGAATTCTAGGGACATAAAGGGTCACATATAGCTTGCTAGGATATGGTATGGGACTTTGTCTAAGGTGATTTGCACATGAATAAATTCCAATGAGTCATCCTATTTAATCAACACAGAGTTAAGATCATTGCTAATATAGACTAAGATTTCACAACTTTTTGTCCCATTCTCTAAAGCTGATGTGTAGAAGACACTGAAGTTTTGCAATGCCTCAGTACTTTCTGTGGATTAAAACCATGTCTCAGTAATCCACAGATATCTATATTATGAGGAAAGCTTTATGTGTATAGTTTCTTGTTTAGGCTGCAAGCATTGAGCAGTAGCACTTTAAGTTTCTTTGGATTTTATTTGCTGTATCAGTAAGTTTGTCAGTTTGGCATTACCTAAAAAAGCCTCTAAGAGAGAGGACAAAGTTTTAGTCAATATTTAGAAGTCTAGGGGAAAGAGGTAAAGGCCATCCTTTGCAAAGCAACATAGACTATTAACCATGTACTCCCATGCTGACAAATATTGAATCCCCCTGGTAAAAAAACAGAAACTTAGATAATTATTGAAGTCACCTATCTTTTGTTCATACTGTGGCATCATCCTTGGTAAAGGTAAGATGCTGCTCAATGTAAGGCACATACCTGCCTGAGACACATATTCAGAGAGATGAACAATGTCTCTCTGTATATAGTCTAGGAAAGTAAATCTTAGTTCATTAATACCCACATAGACTATGATAGAATCATAGTGACACCTGTGGTGTAGTGATTTGAGTGCATGTGCAACTTGGCAAAACCTGGCTCCAGATAAGCAACTAACCATTATCTTCTTGTTCAGTCCGCTGAGTGGGACATCTGTGTGTCATACAACAGAGTCCCCTATGACAACAGTCCTGGGTAATGTGTTGCCTTGCCTTATGGACTTTGCTGTTGGAGGCTCCACTGGGTGCAGGTGTATGTGTGGTGTTTGGAGTTGCTTTTGGTAAGTGCTTTACAGATTGCTGAGTACAGGCATTTCCATTTATAAGCTTACGAAGTCTATGAGGTTTGGGAAGATTGCTTTTTAGTATCTCAGCACTGGTTGGTATATGTGTGTGTGGTGGACACTATGTGTGGTGGCTGTACTGTGTATGTTCTTGGCAACCTTGTTTGTCTGCAATATTGTTACCTCCACTGAAAATGTATATGTACATCTATCACATACATAAGGATTAAATGCTTGCCTGTGCACATGAGACAATTGCTACATTGTCTCAGGATGCCCATGTCTACCAAGCTAGCTATGGAGATATTTGTAAATGGTATATCCATGCTGTCCAGACCTGCATTTGGGTGGGCTACTGTATGTCATGGACTGAGTTATACAGAGGTCTTCTTGGGTGGTCCCTGGGTTTGCCACTAGACTAGGTTAGATTGTGCTAAAATTTGATAATAGTTCTGTTTAGTTTCTGCACAATGGCTTTGTTTTAGCCACATTAACTTACAGGTTTCAGTTCTAAGGAAAGTTTTATAGATACATTTACTTTCTGGGCATTGGTGTCTGTACAGCATTGCCAACCTCTTGATGTAATAACACCTAGATGGATTGCTTGCAAGTACAATGCTACAATAAAACAACTTAAATACCTTGACAAGGCAATTTCAAGTATTAGGGACCTTTTGAATGATTTAAAGGCAAAATCAGCAAATAAAGCAAAAATAAAGCAGTAGCACTCTAAACAGTTAACTGAAGATTAAAACAATAAAACAAATATTTTCTCTGCCAAAAATGGAGCAGGATTAACTTGGGATCCCCTCAGAGTGTGGCTATACAGCCAAACAGTTGTCAGCTTTGGGAAAATGAATAAGAGGCAATTTGTAATAAAGGAGGTTTACTCAAATGCTGTAGTGCAATATTGCTTTGTTGGGTAGGCAATTAGTACTATGGATATATTGGAAGCAATACATGGGAAACTACTTAAATAGATTACACAACAGACAATAGCAATATAAGACAGGAGGGAGGGACTTTGGAAGTCAGATTACCATAAAGGGTTTTGGGAGGTTTGGTAAACATTTCAAATTGGAGGCATATTCCTATAGTGGAAGTACTAATGATAAAACTGAATTCACTTTAGCTAAAAAATCAATTTGCTTTCAAAAGCTGAGAAATAGATTCTATATATGGGACACATGAATATCATCATTGACATTTTTAGTCTATACACTCTAACATAAAGGACAGAGCCTATGATATTCTTGGAAAAGACATCATTTCAAATGAAAATTCAATTTAAGGACATTTTTTTAAATCAAACTAGGAGTTAACTTTGTTAAGGGTAAGACATAACAAAAGGAAATTTCATTTCTGTAAACAATAAATAATTAAGCACCTCAATATATCCCTTGTTTATGCTAATATTTAATTTGTGTAGGCTGTGATCAGCATGAAATATAACTAAGTCCTGCTGTTTTAAATCTCTTCTTTGTGCCTTAGTAGCTGATGCCTTAGCCTGAAGCTGGGTCCTAGCTAAGCTTGTGAAGTTTCCGCTGCAACTTCCAAATTCATCTAATCTCATCCTTTACACTAGCATTACAGTTAGTTGTTATTACTTGATAGTGGAGCTGTACAACAATACTGACATTATTATCCTGTTACTGTAAGAATAGACCACATCCTTTATGCCAGTACTACTGCTTGATGGTGGATCTGTATACCAGCAGTACTAACATTAATATCCTGTCACTCTAAAAACAGCCCTGCATTAGTATTATCCATTATGCTAGTACTATGACCCAGAATTTATTTGTTGTGTATTTACTTCTTCAAGAAATGCAAACAAATATGTTGCAAAAAATATTGTTACAGGCCCAAGGTTTACTGGCCTCAACAAAGAACAAGTACATCTTGCATTTATTACATAGCCATAATTTTTTCCTTTAATAAGGCTTCCTTAATTATATCTATCACCTCCATTATAGTTGAGAGAAAGTAAAAAGTAAGCACTACCTACTGTAAGAATATTAACTGTAATAGTATACCTTCTACCTAACTAAGTAGCAATTCCCCAAAAAATAATTTATGATAAACATTGTAAACAACTAATCATAAGCTTATCTGCCTCAAAAATAGTTACTAAGACCTTGAAGTCACTGCAGGTAAAAATATCAGATGTTAAGATAATAAATAAAAATCATATTCACACCAACTAAATGCATCTTCTTTGCCTCTCATGTGAATGAGGAGGCTTCTTTCAAAAGGATGTACTACATTTCTTCAGTAAGAGAAGTAAATCCTGCAGCCAGTAACTACCACATATGCAGTATCTCCAGATAGCACTCTAACTCAGACCCATCCACTTAAACTTATAAAAAAAATCACATTTAGACATATTTAGCATCCTATCTGGGACTACAAAAAGAGAAACTGCCTACCAAGAGAGCTTAGGATCTTGTTCCATTAACAGGACAAACACCTGCAGGCACCTACCATACACATACTCCTTTTGTAACACCTCCATGTAGTACTCTAAATCCATATTCAGCTTGTTGTCCTGTTAATGAACAAAATTCATAGCGGTCCCCAGAAAGTAAATCAAAACTTTGTGACAATATAATATACTATAAATTGTTAGACTGAGTGAAAATATAGCATATATTAATTAAAAGAGTTTCACTTAAATTTGACTTAATTTAAAAATTATGTACAGTTATTGAATGGTCAGCAATATATTATTGAATAAAATACAACTAAACAAAACATGCAAGAACTAAACAAAATGTAAATAGCAAACTGTCAGACACAGCCCTCTAGTACCATGCTGACAGACAAAAACCCAATCTGTAGACACATTCTCAAGTAAAGAATAAAGTACACCACTGCTCTACTTTGTAATAAACAGGACGAATGACCAATAGACAAACAGAAGAACACTTATTTTGATGTAGAAAATAAGAATGCATTTAAAATGAATGTGAGGGCTGAAGAGCAATAACGTTTAGTTAAAAAAAAGGCATGAATGGTATACAAGCACAATAAATGTACTGGAAACGCACAGCCATACCAAATATTTCCACATACTTAACAATTTTGCAACCATGTTGATATGAACACATATCCTGCCACTGATCACCACAGCCCATCACACAAATGAAGACTTGCTATCAAGTAGATGGTAAAGACACAAACACTAATAGCTGCTTGCCTCACTGGAGAAGCACCAACAACAGTAACTTCAGAGACATGCTTAAGGAAAACATCCACTTTACAGCTTCCACAGAATAGCTAATTTCCAATGACATCCAAATGAGGGAAGGCATCCAACAACTGCAGTAGACAACATACCACAACAACACTGTTGGGCAATTCACCTGCTATGACTCTTGCACACTTTGCAAATTACAGATAAGAGTTACAGTTTCTTAGTACTTCAAAATGAAAATTGTAAAATAAACTTACTGAAATATTAAACATAACAAGCAGACTTCCTCAGACCAAATGGCTCAAAACATCAAACAGAACAGTATGTCTTGTATGCTCTGTGCCACCATCTGTTCCTTGAGACTTGGCTGAAAATAGTCCCCAGTACACCAGCTCATTTTGTGTTTTTTCTTTAACACACACTGAAGAGCATCTTCTGTTTTTACTTGACATGTCATCGTGCAATAATGTGATAAAATATAAAATTATCACAGTCTCCTGTAAGTCTACTTATACCATGTTCTACATTATGCTGTCAGCCTAGTTTTTGTTTAAAATACTTCACTATCTTCAAACTTATGGATACTACATTGAATTCTGTCTGTAATTTTCATTCTAACATCCCTTCCCTTTCTGTATTAGCTAACATGTGCACCCTGAATACACTGCATCTTAGTTCAGCTTATTCATTATCACTGTACTAGTTTAGCCTGTACTCTAATTGTTACTTTTGTTCATTTTTCATCATGGTGAAGGACATGGCTGATGAATCACAGCAGGAAGTGAGTTAATATACTACAAAAGCAGAACATGCAACCAATTGCTGAGTAAGTTCAGAGTTTGGTCAGTGCCATGTGGATGTTGTGCAGCCCATTCTGCATGAGGTGTACAACTTCACTGCTGGCCAGCAGGTCATAACATGAAGTATTTGGTACCTGCCTTATTCTATTTGGGAGATAAACCTTCAGTGGGATGTGGGGATCGCATTCTCAAGTGGTTACCACCTTTTCCAATCTCCTGTACCAGGATTCTTATAAATTATCACAATACCAGGGTTCCCAGCAACTGGTGTACAGTATACTCTTGGTAGCAATGTCCGACAATGATCTTCCTTTCATCTGCTTCTGTGCAAGGGCTCATTCCACTTCCACTACCCCACTAGGTACCATCATCACCACTACCAGTAAGGAAGATGCTGGAGTGAGTAGTCCATACACAATGATGAGCAGGAATAGGAACAACAGATATTTAGCTGTCAGTTTCACCGGCAGATTTACCAATTTTTCATACTTAAAATATTTTGTTTCATAGCAGATTACTTGCATTTAGATTATGCTGCACCTCTTTATTTCCTCTTGCTTGTTACTTTATATGGCTGCATGTGAGCATTGTGTCTAGTGTAATGCAAGAAAGGTTTTCCTATAAGTCAATGAGCTGCCATATTAGTTATTCTCTTTAGATCACTTATGTGTATATATGTTATTAGGCCTTTGTAGGTGTGTGATATTATGCATGCTATATATGCATCTGTGGGTATGACATGTAATAATACTGCACCACACTGTGTGTAACATATATCTGGTGGGTGCTAATCAATGCTCAATGTAATCGCATATTTGTTTTTAATTTTTTGTGGAACATCCATGACTTGTGACACATCGTATTCAAAACTGTACAGAAATATTCTATAATATGCATGCTTATTTCTTGCATATCTTCTGTAACAACCATATGTGTCATATGACATGTGTTCCCAGTACCAATAAGAAAACATAATTGCCTAAGGAAGATGCTACTATCCTTGGTGCTAAACTAGCATTGCAGTGGACAAACACACATAGTCATGTTTACTTAAACAGAACTCGTGTAGTCCATGTATTACATGCATGGCACTACAGCTGTACATAATTATGTGTGGTTTCCTATGTGTCCTATTTTGTTACCTGTTTTTCCTGCTGAGACAAGATGCATTGTGCTACTGCAGCAGTGAAAAAAAGTCATTTTGTTTGTATGTACGCATCTGTTTTACATGTCCTCTCTTTTATATATCCCCTGACCATATTAAACGACACCCACTCATTCCCAGAAAAACATGTTTTTGCAGTCTAGGATATAACACTAGACATGGTGGGGAAATGTCTGTCCTCATCTGGTAACATGCCTCTTGTAATGCCTTGCTGCCAACAAGTGTACATATAATATGGCCTTATGTCTGTATGTCCAGCTCTGTGCCCTACACAACACCTGAACCTTTGTGCAACACAAATCATGCCATATGCTCTTAGCTAACAGTTTGCTACCATAGTATTTGCAGGTGCAGTGGACACACCTTGATATGCAGTGTGTATTGCTCTGTACAATGAAAGCAGTATGGTATTTTGCATACTTTGTAGTACACATGCAATCTGGCTAGTGTGCTTTCTGCAGCGTACTTCTCTTCAAGAGATTCAAAATTTTTTTTATGTGTACTGCATTTTAATCATGTTTTTCTTTAGCTGTATTCTAGCAGTTTGCCTGCCTTTCTTGTTACACAGTGCAGAACACAAATTTGGTGTGATATTTTTTCAGATCAAAATGTTATACTAAGGTGTCTAGCATGCGGCATGATCTCTTTAGAAAGCTGTTTTCAGAACTGGGTCTCTATAGATGGAGTAAACAAACAATAGGCTCGTAAATATAGCAGAAACTACAGACTAGCAGCAAAGAAAAAAAAGAGCAAATACACATACCCTTTTAGATTAGATACAGTGTATACATTATTTGGGGTCATTACAAACTTTAACAAAAATAACAAAGCATCTACATAAAAGCAGAAATCTAAAATAATTTGATGAAAAATGGGTAAACCAATAAGCAAACACAAACAAATAAACAAATTGACCACTTAAATTCTACAATAATAATGAAAAGCTACAAACTTAGCTATTAAAATATGTCAAGAAAAGTAGTAAACGTTTTCAGCTAAAACCCATCTTCTAAAGTAATGGCAAATGAGGTATGTAAATTAGCTACCGAATAACTAAAAATGAAGAGACTGAAAAGCTTTGACATAAAATCTGTTGGATGAAGATGATGATAATTGTCATTCTTTGAATTTATCCAGTCTTACAATAGCTGCTTCATTAAAGGCTCACCATTAAATCCACAAAATGATTTAATAGTTGCATGACTAGTTTATACCTAAATGTTTGCATTACTTTACTTGAAGACATTTGTCAAAGTGAATTTCAGTTATTTATAATCTACCCAGTCAAAGAAGTTGTTTAATATTACCCTAAGAAAATGAGTAAGAGCCATTTGTTTGGATAAAGGTTAGATTCCAAAACACTAGGGCAGCTTTGTGGCCATCCAATATATGAGGCATATCAGTAGACCAAACTGTGAAACTGAAATGCTTGTAAAACTCAGCATTTGGTAACTGCATAAAATAATCTGTATATCAATTCCCCTTTGACAGTTCTTTGTAAAGCTTTCATAAAATTATCCCATTGCACACAGGCAGAAATATACCTAAGACTATTACCTCATATTTAAAGATCTGAAGCTGCCGTGATCACATTATCAGTCTCATTACAGGTAGTTTAACTGGGAGAATCTTTCTAGGACAGACGACGCTCCTATTTTTTTTTAGAAATATATATTTTTTTTATTTTAGTACAGATATAGTCTGGACATTTATGGTATTCCCCACTATAAAAGGAATTCATATATCTACCCCTAGCAGAACCCAACTATGATAAAACATACTAGACTGTGACAGAGAAATGCCTGTGCCACATTATGCATTAGTGGCAACATCTCGATTCTCTCTCAACAGTTTTTAATAAATTCTTCAGTTAATTATGCACAGACACCCATACACATTCTAAAGGAAATACTGTCATTCTTCACGTAAGGACTTAGATACAGCTTGGCACTAAACTTGGCTTGGTAACATTGCCTTTGTTAGTACATAGCATATTATGGTGGCATCTTTCCAGTGACAGGAGATGTTAGTATTCTGGAAAAATATATAAACATTTTATTTCCAATGTATTCTCAACTAAATATACATAAAATATAAACAGATACTGCATTCCTGAACACAAAAAAAAATGAATATAGCCACCCATAAGACAGTGAAATGACTGTTCATGCTTAAAAATGAGATATATTATCTTAATCCAACTTAGCTCTTAGTAAAATTTTCAAAAAAATATATGCATGGACATTCAGCTACAGACCACACCAAAGGCAGCCATTTTCCATTAAGGACTTACATGCAGCTTGCAATTAAAGTGGCTGGGCTGCATTACCCTGGCTTATAAAGAAAATGTTACTAGTGGTAGCTTCCAAGTTTAGAAAATGTCACTTTTGGAGAGAAGTCTGTATGATTGGTACTTCTGATTTGATAGCAGTTTAGTAAAGATAAGGTCAAAGCCTGAACTATATTCCCACCCTGCAAATAAATCCTATAGTTACCCATTAAAGTAATAAAACTTGGGAGCTTGACATATTCAAACAGTCATACAAGCCCTATTGGTGGTAGCTGTCAATATATGGTTATAGTTCTAAAATACCACCAGACACCAGAGAAAACCTATGTTATTAACATGACAACTAGTAAACCTACAGTTAGAGTCTCATTGAATTATGCACAAGACATTAGTAGTGTGAAAGAAATAATTTACAGAAACTGGGGAGTCCTAACAACAGACCCTAGGTTAAAGGAGATAGTAGGAGAAAGACCTGCATTTGTATATAGAAATAAGTCTAATTTGCATAGATTACTTTGTTACCCTAGAGGTCCAGCTATACTTGATAGAGAAAATACAATACAGTGTACCAGACCATGTCACAAATGTAACTGTTGCCCATTTGTGTCTGGGGATACCTGTTTTATACAACCTGTCGCACTGAAACAGTTTCATTTTAATATTACAGCTAGTTGTGACACACAACATGTGATCTATCTAGCTAGGTGTATGGCATGCAATGCATTCTATGTAGGGAAAACCGACAGATGATTACGTGAAAGGCTACGGGAACATTTGTATAGTATACTTGTAAAGTCCCCTCATAATGCGGTATCAAAGCATGTAATGAACACAGATGACACACACAATTTTAAAGTTCAGGTATTACAAATTAATACCCAAACCACACTATCAAAACAGAATAAATCCAAATGACAAAGCCAGCAAATTTTTCCTTTTATTAAAACACACCAAAACCTCTCTAGCGCCTCGGCTTAACAGCCTTCCAGGAGATAATACAAACAGAGAAAAATATCTCTTATAAAGATACATCAATCACATTAAAATTCACCAATAAAACAATTAACCAATTTCATCAACACTTTATAAAAGAAACTTCCAGTTACACTCCTGATTTAATCCACCAGGAAACTTACAAATTAATACACTCAGTTCTAAGGGTGGGGACATAAGAAACTTTACAGAAAGGATAGAGGCTAGATGGATTATCATGTAAGGGTAGATCAGAGACCTGGACTCAATGATAGGGTCCCTATCAAACTGACCCTAAAAAAGAGAAGGCTAGCTGTTAGATAACATTTTTTAAATTATTTCATTTAGATAGGATACTACATTTGGACATGTTTTGTAATGTTTTATAGAGTTTTTATATAACTTTGTGTAATGTTCTTACAATATCATGTTGCATGTATAATAGTTTATAAATGTTTGATATATATGCATGTATTTATCACACACATTTTTTTAAATGTTTTTATATACATTTTTATATACATTTTTTCATATACTCTTTATATAATATATATATATATATATATATATATATATATATGTGTGTTATGCATTCTATATTTACTTCTATATTAGAAGTTGTTTCTTGGTTGAACATATATATCTTGATTTTATATGGATTTCCCTAGGTTAACTTGATACTATTTTAATTAATAATTAACAATAGCAATTAATGATGTCACAAAGGATTTAGTTTAAATATTGGCAGTATCTGCTATGAAATGTAATAGGTCTGAAGAAGCCTGTGGGGTTGAAAGCGCTAACCTGAATTATTTTATGTATGACTAATAAATTTTGGTTTGCACACTCTGTGGTTGGACTTCGATTTAAAACTGTAATTGGATTCTGCATGTGTTCCGGTCGCTGTGGAGTGCTCTGGTGCTATTTTTAACTTTAATAGTTCTAAAATAGTTTGACATTTTCTAGAAATATTTTGGACAACAGATATCAATATTAAATTATAAACTACATTTATTTGTTGGAAAAGTTGATGCAGCCGTGTTATGCATATCTGAGTGACATTTCCTAATTCCTAATATTGTGTTCTTGTTTTCTGTATGAAAACTTCAAATGCCTGAAAATGTCACTTTGAGGGACATGTAAATAGTGATTTTAGTTCTGAAGTTATAACAGCATAATATGTTTATAATTTTATGTATTTTATATTTGACCAATAACAGAAGGGAAGTGTGCATATTTGCTCTGAACTGCATCTAATGACATCTGCATCATATAAACATTGAAATTGCAATAAGGAGCCGTTCTGAAAGCAAGAGCATGGGATCTGTTTTCTATCTGTTCATGAAATACAATTAAACAATTATATTGGCTCCTATCACACACAGATTGCTTCAGTTGGATATGCCTGTTCTGAAAAAAATAAAAATACCTACAAATAAAAACTGTGATTAATATTTCTTCACATACAAATACCCCTTCCCACACATAATGCCTCTAAGACTGATGTCTACCAGTAACCAAGTGAAAGGAATTCTGACAGACATATGCACACACATAAACTCCTGCTAAAAAGTCATGCTGATGACCTTTTTTAAGTGTGATCATGTATGTACTGGGATTTTTCCTTCAGAGACAGAATGTCTTCCCATTCCCCCAAAAAAGTTATCACTTATGATGTTTTACTGTAACCAAATGAAAGTTCTCACCTCAGTAATTTATTGTAATGCTTCTCTCTCTCTCTCTAAAACATGTAAATATACACATACATATACATGCACGTGTACATGTACACACACACACACACACACACACACACACACACACACACACACACACACACACACACACACACACACACACACACACACTCACTGTCATTGATAAGCCAGATGAACAATCTTTTGATGTTCTGGTCCTCATTACTTGTGCTAAAATAACTCATCATGCAAAGTAAACAGATTAATGAACTTTCACACATAAAAGTGCAACCATACAATAACTTTGTGTTACAGAATGACATTAACTATTTTGACATGAAAAAAAACAATCTTGTTTCATTTGAAAAAAGAAGTTACAATAGCATAAAGTTGCAACTTTCTTTTTTAATGGTTGCTGAAAGTGACTGACATACCATATTACTTTTTATGATGAAAACAATAACCATCCAGTGGGTGGTTGTAAGCCATGGAAATTAAAAGTTTTATGTAGTACTCTGTGATTATTGCTATATATTTTCAGTGAAAGGAGACATTTCAACCTAATAATAGTACATTGCAAATGTGAACAGAGTAGTACGTTACCTCCAAGCCCCATCTGTCTGCACTGGTAAAATCCCATTAGTGAAAGAAACAGCAGAGGCTACCATCATTACTGAATGAGTGATGTTGGTACAAAATGATGAGTCTAGAAAAACTTCATTTTCAAACTTCATCATTCAGATTTAGCCACTTTAGGATAAGCAGCCCTACATATTGCTCTAGAGGCTTTGAAAATCAGACTAGTCAGTCTAATGGGTTTATAATTTCCAGAGTCTGTGGTAGGGTCACCCATGTGTAGGGGTATCACCACTGAAATTTGCCATATGTCATGGACAAAGCCTCTACGTAACCTTAGATTAAACAATTTAAGGAGAGTTCCCACAAGGACATGATTGACATTATTTGTTTGGCACCCAGGTAAATTATCAATCCACATGGAATAAGAATTTTTGGACCCATAAACAGCCTTCAGTAACTGTTCCTTTATGATATTAGGAGGTATAAAGGATTCACGAACTTGTGGAATTAAGATAGTTGCTTCAGGGGTAAAGTTTGCATTAAATTGGTCTGCTGACCAGGTGGTGTCATTTTGCATAACTTCAAAACGCTGCTGGTGTTACTTCTTAGTTTCCTAATGTAACTAAAGAAGAACTTATAATTATCATTTGCATCAGAAGCTAATTTGAAATTCATGATTTGCCTTATTAGCACTGATACTAGTTTTTAGTTCCTCACTAATATTCTTAATGCAATTTTAGTATGATGAGTTTTAGATCTGTTGTATAATTTAAGATTTTTTTATCTCATTTTAGAGATTATTTAAGGTGGTGGACCACCAGCAGGGTTTTTTTTTCTTAAGCTTCCATTATATTTGCCTCTAATAGGGAAAACCAGGAATAGACTCTTATCTATGTGGGAATAATATATTTGTCTAAACAGCAGCTATGTTAAGTATCAGGTCTAGTGATGTTATATGTGAATTTTAATAACTCATCACAGAGTTTTGAGTTTGAGGAGGTTTGGCCATTCAAACTACCTGAATTCAGAATTACTGACTGGAGGGGGTTTAGAGATTTTGAAAGAGAAGATTACAAATTTATGGTCAGACTTAACCAAGGATGGAGAAATTATAGGAATGATACATGTAGTGGCTATTTTAGTTAGATCAAGATCAATAATATAATGCCCTATATTTGTTTGTTTACTATTTGCTCCAGAGAAATTTTATTTATTAAGTCTAAGAATCTCTGAGCACAACCAACTTTAGATGTGCAGGTACTAGAATTTATTGATGGGTATTTGAAATCTTGCATTATAAAGGAGTTTTTGTTAGTAAGTAATTCCTCAGGTACATAACAATCTTATGGGGTCATCAGGGGACAAGTTGATAGTGTGTCATGTAAAGGGTAAATTGAAATTCAGTGAGTTCAGTTTGTGGGTCTCTGGAATCTATCCCAAGGTGATGTGGTACTTGACAGCTATGGAAACACCTTCACAGTTTCCATCAGAACTATACCTCTCAACTGTACAGATTTTCGCAAAATGTTCAGATTTTTGCCTTATATTTTTGGTCCATTTTTCATAAAATTGTGGCTTTTTGGCAAATTAGTGCAAATCATTAAAGACTGAAGTTAGAAAATAATGATAGACATCTGAGTTTTACACTTCATACCCTTCAGAAAATTCATGCTAATGCAAAACCTGTTATTCTATCAACTTTCTATGTCTGTAAGAGCAATATTTCAAAACTGTCCCTATTTGTACCACTTTTTTATGGCTTTGTCCAGATTTCCTACTCTAAGAGGTTGAGAGGTATGCATGGTGGACACAAAATACAGATATGGGAGGAGTGTTATCTTTACATAGACATGTAGTTGTTTGAGTCACAGGACAGCATCAACATCAGGCAGTTTGTTGTACAGATCGCTGGCACTGAGAATAGCCTCATGATAAGGTCCAATTTGGGGTTGGAAATGGTTACATTGATATTTGGTACATAAGAATGCCCATTAGCCATACTCTGCCAAAAAAGGCATTATGGAGGGCCATTATGTGGAATCCATGGAATGACAGATGTAGGTAATCCTTAGAGAAGCAAGTTGAACAGTCAGCCATCTCATCCCATGTTTATACATACTAGATCCTCCTAGAATGACACCAAATACTAAGCCAATTATTGAAGCCAATCATCTTTTCCTTGTATATGAATATTATACTGGATGAAATAAGTATTCCACTCAGGACCAGTATATTGGCACATTGGTCACATGCACGGTACGATCCAACATATCTCTCTGCATGTCCTCCAAGTTGTGCTCTTGAGTACCTTCATTGATTTCCACTAGATTGTAATCATATTTGTCTGGAGATAGGAAGGGACATTAGAATGTTTGTGACATCATGGATACTGGCACCAGAAAAAAAACTAAATTAAACTCTGTCTTAGGACAGTCTTGTGAATGTGGAGTCAGTGTGCCAACAGAGTCATCAATTACATAGCCATTACTGTTTTCACTCATGGAATCTGAAGTGTTAGATGGCTTGTGGTCTACTTCCTGATGACCCTTTACTATTTACCAGCATGGCACTGATATTATAATGGACAGCTTCTGAGACCTAGTTTTCTTAATCCTAAGAGGCTTTGGTAATGACCTTGTTACAGCCTCAGCATAAGTCAGCTTAGTGCAGTTCTGAAGAGATGTGGATGTGATATATGATGCTCACAGGCCATCTTATGGTACACATTTAAATCCTTTCTTAAATAGTGTAAAATGAGTTTCATCTAGTACCATGTTTGTGTAATTAAAAATGTTGAAATCCTGAAAAGTGTTAATTTTACCTTCATACGCTGTTAATATTTTATTATTTAAAATGTCTTTCTGTGATTGTAAAATATTCATTTCCTCCCAGTTTTCCACCTCCCTCTGCCTTGTGCTCCCTGCGTAGTATGGCCTTGGGGTAAAAAATTATTTTTTTTCTTATTTTCAATTCTTTCTGATCTTCTGAGGTGTGGGTAATGGGTGTCATATTCCCTAGCAGTTTCATTAACATTATTCAGTTATATAATCATTATACCAAACTTGGTCATATCCTTCTTTGGATACACCCTGCTCCCTATCTTTAAAGTTCCCTTGATAAGATTCAGGCAGGGGATAAACTCTATTTTTTACTACATTCATTTTCATCCCTAACTAATTTTTTTGTTTACGTTTCAAATTATTTTTAGCATTAAGCTCAACTTTCTTAAAAAGATTTTTATATTTGTGCTTATTTGACTGAAACATTAAATCTTGCAACAGTGCTGAATTGAGTTTCTCCAAATCATCTAATAAACTTTTAATATGTGCATTATTATTTTTTATAATAAAAGACATAAGATAAAAAAAACTGGTCAAACATCTCAGTTAGTTCGATATCAATTTTTAATTACACAAACATGGTACTATATGAAACTCATTTTACACTATTTAAGAAGGGATTTAAATGTGCACCCTCTTTTAGAATGGGGGTTGTGGTTGTTATAACTGAATTTAAGTTGTTCACGAGAAAGTTACATTTTCAACTGATATTTAAAGAACAACATAATAAAACTGGTAAGGTTGGCTATGATATGGCTTTAAAGAGGAAGAGCTGTTTTAACCCCCTTTGCATTTTGTTATTTCGGCTTACGAAAAAGCATGTTTGTCAGAATTTCATCAAGCTTTGGCTTGTAACAAAAATAGATTTTTCAATTTAACCAAGGATGAATTTAGTTTAATGCAGGAAATAAGGAAGAATAAAACCTTAAGAATCATGAAGCCAGACAAGGGAAGGGGTATAGTGATATTTGATAAGATGGATTATGTTAACAATCTATTATTATTATTCCATGATACTATTAGATGTCACAAAGCCTCAAAGAATTAAGTCCTTTTAGGTCATAGGAAAATACAGTTTTTCTTAGCAGATTCCCATTTGCAAGGGGCTATTTCAGAAGATCTATTTGATTTCCTGAGAAATGAGCACCCCCTGATTCCACTGGCTTTTGGCATTCCAAAAGTCTATAAAGACATAGAACAGCCACCTTTTAGGGTTATTATTTCAGCTCACAACAGCCCCACTTAGTATCTGGGGGTGTTTATTGATAGGATTCTTAAAATTTGTACTGATTTGGTCCCTTATTTACTGAAAGATTCTTGAGATTTTCTTACTAAGATAGATATGAATTTGTACCGTGAAACTTTTCTACTGTCGATGTGGTTGACTTATTCACATCTATCCCCCATAAAGAAGGCTTAGACTTATTTTATGAAGTGGTTCAGAGCCTTTCAAGGTTTAGTGAAGAGTTGATTAATTTTGTCATGTCAGCTATGGAATATGTTTTACTTAATTTCTTCACCTTCGAGGGTGAATATTTCATACAAATTTCAGGGGTAGCTGTGTACCCATTTACGCTACTTGAGTTCTCTATGTCTGGGAGAAAAGGCATTTTTTTGTTCCACATATTCTAAGAACTGGGTAGCATATTACAATTTTTTTGATAATATTTTTATTTTGTGGAATTGTACCACTGAGACAGCTGATTATTTTGTAGATTATTTAAAGAACATCTGTACATATTTTAAGTTTACTTCCACCATGAATTGTTAGATTTTATTAATATTAGTCTGAAATTAATTATGTTGTAAATATGCTGAAAGAAAAGGCTTGCTTAAATGCAGAAACAAAGTTTAAGTAATATGTGATCAGCAGTCATACTAAATGACCATGGCTTGGAAAAGGAATCTGCTGAATGGACATTCTTCCCTTACAGACTCAAAACAGGATGTATGCAAGAGCAAAAATACAAAATCTGCTTTTAAAGAATGGACATTTTTCCCTTACAGACTCAAAACAGGATGTATGCAAGAACAAAAATGCAAAATCTGCTTTTAAAGAACAATGACATGTTATTCTGCATGGAAAAACAGGATATGACACAAGAATAGATGTTTTATACAAAGATCCAAATAAAATACAGGATGTTCACACTGTCAGAAAAGCTGATCTCTGACAATGTGTTTTCTCAAAAATATGTTTTTCTTCATAAAAAACAGGATATGCTTATCAGCATTGGTACAAGAACATATGGTCATATACACAGATCCAAATAGAATACAGACAATGTGTTTCCTCAAAAATATGTTTTTCTACATGGACATTAGGACACTGTTACAGGATATTCACACTGTCAGAAAAGCTGGTCTCTTACAAGACATTGTTAAACAAGGAAGTTTAGTATTGTTTCTACAGGATAAGCAATTCTCCAAAATATGTTTATGCATGACTAAAAAGAGTATATAAAGAGCTGTATAAATCCAGCTATGTTAGAGGGGTATGGTAGGAACACATTTGGTGTTCTGAGGTAAATGTTATATCTCTCACATCATCTGTACTATATGAGAAGTAAAGTTGGAACAGTACTTTTAAGCTGTAACGTGTTTCCGTTTGGTTTATTATAAAAAGTTATTTGTTACTGCTCTCTAAAGTTGATGCTGCAAAGTATATTCTCTCATCAGTGTATATTCTGCAAGTTTCTGTATGCAACAGACTGTGAATGCAATTATAACCAGACTTTGATTCCAGCCAGCAAGACTGAGTGTCATAAGAACACTGCAGATCCATCACACCAAGCAAGTAAGCAAAATAAAGCTCAAAATATTTTTTCAATGGCGAGGCAGCTGAGTGACTAGCTCCATGTAATTTTTTCAATGGCACGCTAGTCTGCATTTGAACCTACAATCTGCATTCAAACACAGGAGGAGTGATGGTAAGCCCTGCAGAGGGTCACTTCAGTCAAATTGCAGTAACTAACATTTGTACGTATGTGTCAATTCTGAACAGAAGTATTCCAGTTTATGCAGCTTGCAGTAGTAAAGTTTTTTTAGACGTCTACAATCCGGAGTGAGACTAGTTCAAGAAATTCGCAGTGCCATAAATTCTTCAAGAAAAGGGGGATATCCACTAGCCCATCAGTCCACTGCCTGTTGTGCTTTCCCAGCTTCTCAAGTGACTTTGAAAAATTTCCAGCCATCTGCAACAACAGCCTGATCACCTGTTTTCTTGCTCACTGGTAAGACTTTTTTCTACGTCACATTTTTTAGTATGGTTGCTATTCGACAGTATGGATATTTTCATGCATAATTTAAGCAAATGTAAAAAATTGCTATGTTGGTATACACAGCACATTAGTAAATGTAAAACCTTATTAGGGCAGGTTCATAGTAAGGCATTATGCAAATGTATTACAATGTTTGGCTGGTATCTCAAAGAAAACCATGTGAAATATGACAAATGTTTATTGTGTGCTTCAACAAAAACTGCATTTTGTGTATTATGCCATAAAATAATATTGCATCATATTGCGAAAAAAATAGACTGTAAAGACAGATCTGAAGAATTAACTAAGGGTAAAGTGTTTCCATTACATTCTGATGTTGAACAGTTATGTCCTGTCACCACATGTGACTCAAATCAGTTACTGATAGAAACCCTAGTACATTTTGTTACAAAGGAATGTAGTAAACTTCTAAAAGACAGACACAATGAGTTCAGGAAGCTTAGACAAGTTATACACACATCTTTTCAAAAGTGCATAGGAGTTTCAAATTCAGCAGAACAGCTTACTAAAGAATGTCAGAAAGACCATGCAACATTACTGGAAATTCAACAGAAGTTGCAGGATAAAGGAAATAAATTAGCTGAACTGACAAAGACTAAAAATTTCCTGCATACACAGCTAATCTGTGCAAAAGAAATATATTTTATAATATGTTTATGTTTTGAAAATGGTTAAACATACATGGTAGGATGGTAGGATCTGATGTCTAGACAAATCATTCTTAAATGTTTTATTTTCATTCAGTTAAAGCAAGACATCTATCAGTACTACAGTAAAATAAAGCATATGAATGCCATTCCTTAGCATAGTCAAAAGGTAAACAAAACTGTTCTAGTGTATAAAATTAAATAAAAATAGATGAGTAAAAATTTAAAGTCACAAGACTGACATGCTTGTATAAAGATATACAGATACAAGACAGACATGCATGTATGTTCTTTTCATCTAGAGTACATCTGTTACAATACACAAGAATAACAGTCAGACAACAGCAAATATAAATAATATAAACATAAATGTGTTGGTTAAACTAATATCTATTTTGTTTTTTACAATTTGTTTATAATTATATAGTAACACCAAACAGTTAAAGTTCTGAATTTTAAAAAGAAAATCACAGATGGTATTATTCAAACAGTTTTTGTAAAATTAATGGCAGGACAGTTAAATAGTTAGATAAATAAAAAAAAAATACTGAAATCCATGTAAGGTAATTGTAAAATAATGTCTATTTATGTTGTATAAATGCATAGTTATGCAAATCACAATTACATTAAAGGAAAAATGCTAAAAGAATTAACTATAGTTTACAGAGTATGAAATGTGAGCTCAGACCTTCCTAGACTGAATGAATAGTTACAGGAAATGCTGGAAAGATAAGATAAACAACAAGACTGATTGCCAGATAAGTAGCTTGAGTTTTTCTAAAGCATCATTGTTATTAAAACATAATTGTTAAAATGTTTACAGGCAACACTATTTAGTAATTGTCATAAAATGCCACAATTGTGCATAGATGTCACTGATAATCTGTTTGCAAATAAATGTTAAAAGGACCAAAAAAAAAGAACCTCAGTTGTATCAAGTACAGCCAGCAAATGTGCTATAGTATACATACAGTTCAAATCAATTGTGCAGGAGGGTGTAAATACCTACTAGAGGTAGAGGTAGTAAACAGCAAAAGCTTTAGAAAAAAATATCAAATCAGACAGGGGTCTATAGTTTGGTAACCTAATAAAATAAATGTATAACCATAGTGTTAGGCTGACATACATTCTATTTTCACAGCATAGGGCAGGAAAACAGTGCTGAAGTACTACAGGGGGAGGGGCACTTTCTCAGTTTTACACTGACTGTATAAGCAATACTGCACAATGGTCTGAAATAAAGCTACAGAAAAAAATAAACAACAAGGGTCTAAAATAAAGCTAGAGGAAAAAATATCTCATTCCTTCTTGACAATACTCTTTTAGGGAGAGGAAAAACCGGTATTAGTGTATTAGAAATACTGGTAAACTGGATTAAACCTGACAGGATAAGATATTTTACAAGCTATCATAATGGTTATTATTGTATTGTTTAGTATTAAATTGTATTTACAACCTGTTAAATTGTAAAGCTATACAAGAGATGGTTTAAAAAACAAGAGATGATTTAAAATTGCTTTATTAAAGCTATACAAGAGAGAATAAAGATATGCAAAAATGCATAAATGTTTCTAATAGCAAGAATGGTCACTATTTTTAATATGTTTTTGGCAAAACAATGTTGGTATAAAAAAGCATCAATGTTTCTAATTGCTGAGTATGTAGTTTAAAATAACATGGCATATGCATTTGGTGCCAGTTCCACTAGATATTTCTAAAGAGACAAACATTTTCCAAAATTTTGCTTAATATTAATGTTATTAAATTTGTAAGATTAGACTAAATGTACTTTATAGTCATTGTATGTACAAATGCAGAAGAATTCAGTACAAATGAAATTAATGTCTAGTAATGAATATGTGTGAAAAAAAACATATTTAAAGAAAAAATAGGTCCAGGATACCTACTAGATTGAAATGTATGAACAGCAAACAGTCTGTGTAAATACATACTGTAAAGAATACATCGTGATAAGTTCAAAAGTAATTTGTCAAGTTGTAATATCATTGGTTTTACCCCAGTAAAATAATTGCTTTCAAATATTTATTATCTAAGCCCAGTTCAGTACTTTATCAAGATGTTAATGGGCAGTTCAAAGACATGACCACAATGTTATGGTTAAAATGACATTGAAACTGTGTGTTTTCAGTAGTGTATAAATGCTTGCAGTAGCACATGGTTACTGTCTCTTATAGTTAATTCAACAGTTGCAAAGAGTTAATGAAACAATTCTAAGTCATAAATTAAATTCTGTGATTGCAAAAGAATAAATTGATCATGTTAAAAAAAAAATAACATTAAAGCAGACACAGCTCATAACTGATAAAAAATATTTTCACAGAATGGTCTGCAAAAGAAACAGTTGTTAAATACATTCAGTTTTGGTAGTAATACTTTAATATCATTGTATTAACTATGTAAAATTGCATTTTGACTTGTATCAAAAGAAGACTATAGGTTTGTTTTTTAATGTGTTTTCTATATAAAATGTTTTGAGTATGTTTAAAAACAGAGGGAATTGTTAGATTTTATTAATATTAGTCTGAAATTAATTATGTTGTAAATATGCTGAAAGAAAAAGCTTGCTTAAATGCAGAAACAAAGTTTAAGTAATATGTGATCAGCAGTCATACTAAATGACCATGGCTTGGAAAAGGAATCTGCTGAATGGACATTCTTCCCTTACAGACTCAAAACAGGATGTATGCAAGAGCAAAAATACAAAATCTGCTTTTAAAGAATGGACATTTTTCCCTTACAGACTCAAAACAGGATGTATGCAAGAACAAAAATGCAAAATCTGCTTTTAAAGAACAATGACATGTTATTCTGCATGGAAAAACAGGATATGACACAAGAATAGATGTTTTATACAAAGATCCAAATAAAATACAGGATGTTCACACTGTCAGAAAAGCTGATCTCTGACAATGTGTTTTCTCAAAAATATGTTTTTCTTCATAAAAAACAGGATATGCTTATCAGCATTGGTACAAGAACATATGGTCATATACACAGATCCAAATAGAATACAGACAATGTGTTTCCTCAAAAATATGTTTTTCTACATGGACATTAGGACACTGTTACAGGATATTCACACTGTCAGAAAAGCTGGTCTCTTACAAGACATTGTTAAACAAGGAAGTTTAGTATTGTTTCTACAGGATAAGCAATTCTCCAAAATATGTTTATGCATGACTAAAAAGAGTATATAAAGAGCTGTATAAATCCAGCTATGTTAGAGGGGTATGGTAGGAACACATTTGGTGTTCTGAGGTAAATGTTATATCTCTCACATCATCTGTACTATATGAGAAGTAAAGTTGGAACAGTACTTTTAAGCTGTAACGTGTTTCCGTTTGGTTTATTATAAAAAGTTATTTGTTACTGCTCTCTAAAGTTGATGCTGCAAAGTATATTCTCTCATCAGTGTATATTCTGCAAGTTTCTGTATGCAACAGACTGTGAATGCAATTATAACCAGACTTTGATTCCAGCCAGCAAGACTGAGTGTCATAAGAACACTGCAGATCCATCCCACAGCAAGAAGCAGCAAACAGTAAGCAAGTAAATCTCAAAATATTTTTTCATGAATAGTGTTTCTATTAATTATCTTGACATTACCCTGTACAAGGATGAGGTGAGGGGTTGTTTTGGATCCAGACTTTATAGAAAAGAAACATATTCTAATCACTATTTGGATTTTCAAAGCAATTATCCTAAGTATATGAAAAAGAATATTTTTAAGGGCCAGTTGGTCCTGGTTGCTAGGACATGTTTTGAGGTGGACATATTTAAAACAGAAATAGTTAAAATTAAGGGAATGTTTGAAGATAGAGGCTACTCAGTTAATAAGTTGCGGAAAAAGGTTGTTGAAGTTTTATCAGGCTGGGGAAGTAAGTACAAATCCCTCTTAAGTGACAAAACTGCAAGCATAATGCAAAAAAAAAGGCTGAGACTACTTATAATAAAGATTTTTCCAGTAGTATGGTGGTCCCTTATGGTTTTGGGTCCAAAGATGTTAGGGATATTATGGCAAAAAATTGGATAATTTTTAAAGGGAATATGGATGTTCTGGAAATTTGGGGGCAAAGACCCCTTTTGATACATAAAACTGGAAGGAATTTCAAAAATCTTTTTGAACAAACTTACATTGAACCCCCTCTAGCTTTGACAGGTACTAGAAGGTATGGTTTGTGTAATCAATGCCCCTACATTTTGGATGCTGATTCTGTGGAAGTTAAAGGTATTTCTAGACATATCAGATTAGCTAAAGGAATTGTGCTACCCGAGGTTTGATTTATATTGCAATCTGTGATAAACGTGGTATGTATTATGTGGGGAAAACTGAAGGATTGTTTAGAAAAAGAATATATGAATAATTCCTTGTATAAATATTCTTTAGTATGTCAAGGGTTTAATAAATTTCAGTTTGGGATCCTGGAGGTAGTGCCTATTAATGTTATGGGGTGGCTGGTGGGAATTAGACTTTGAAGTAAATGAATTCCAATGGATTGTTAAGGTTAAATTAATATATGTGTTTATTACCTATTTTGAAGAAAAGAGCTTTGAATTTATAAGCATTACATTTTTTGAGTAATAAAAATGGGTTTGAAATGTTATTGTTTTTTTTTTTTTTTTTTTTTTTAGGAAAGAGATGTAAAACTTTAACATTGTTGAGCATCAATTTACAAAGGAAATTGATTTGTGGTACTTCCTGTATATAAGGGTTGTGTTTCAGTACTTAACTATTCTGATAAAGTCCCGTAAATAGTTAAAAGGGACGAAAGCACTTAATGTTTATTGTTTTAATAAAGACTCTTTTTATTATCTGGCTTTGGAGCTTATTGTGTATTATAGACCCAAGGTATCATTATTATTATTATGAAGTCGTTTTGTTTTTGTTACTCCTCAAAGCGTAATTTTCTTAATGGGTTCTACTACTGTCACATACCAGGTTAAGGCCATCAGAGCGAGTAACCCGTGTTCCGTTTAACTTATGGATATGCAGCAGTTCTAATAAAGAAGGGTCAAGGATAGCCGTATATGCAAAGCAGAGATTGCCTCTAAGTAGTCTGTATGAAAGAAAATGAAGTGACAATAATTTCAGACGAACCTCATAGGATAGATGCTGAAGACCTTGAATTTTCCTTGTGAGGAGCCTTTGTGGTCTCTCCAATTGCTTCAGGTGCTTGGAAAGGTACATACCAAAAGAGGCATTGTACTAAATTACTGGCCTGATGAGGGAAGAGTACAGGGAGGTTATAACATCTTTTTTTTTTTCCTGGAGGCAATGCCCTTACTTATGAGATGAGCAATACAGAATGCCCTTCTTACCACTGTGGAGATCTGGTGATCAAAGGTAAGGTTGCTGTCAACCTGTGTGCCCATGTCTCTCACCACTGAGTAAGTACTTAGGGCATTGTTATTTATGTGGTAGTTAGCAGGAACATCACTCTTACCAAAAGGGACGATAACACATTTTTTTGCATTGAGTTTAAGGCCATAACTTTGTGTTTGTGTAAGACCCTCCTGCAGGATGTTGACATTGATTGGAGATTCTATGACCGCTCCCAGTTTGCAGTCATTAGCAAACTTTGCCAGCCACAGGCCTTTAATTTTAGCTTGCACTTCAGAGAAATAGAATCCAAACAGTACAGGTCCCAGGACTGATCCCTGTGGAACACCACTAGTTACAGTTCTGCTGCTGGAGGTGGATTCCACTATTTTGACTATATGGGTTCTAAACAGTGAGCCAGTTAGTGACCCTTCTAATGATATACAGGTTGATACCTAGCTGGGTGAATTTGTCAAATATACCTGAGTGGGGGATAGTGCCAAAAGCCTTGGCTAAGTCTAGGTAGGCTGTATGCACAGATTTCCCCTCATCAAGGGCCTTGGTGACTGTCTCGAAGAAGCCCATCAGCTTTAACAGGCACGATCTCCCTTTGACAAATCCAAATTGAGTACAGTCAAGTGTTTAGAGGTTACCAATATCTTTGTTGATAAGGTCCATGATGATTCTCAGCATGGCCTTGCAGATAAGGCCAATCAGGCTGCTAGGTCTATAGTTCCTGGGGTCAGTGGAAGCACTACCTTTGTGCAAGGGGATAATGGTAGCCTTTTTACATTCAGCTGGGATGAAGCCAGTGCTTAGACTATGATTGAAAAGAGTACTCAGTGGCATTGCTAATTCTTGTTTGAACCCATGTAGGATGCAGCCTGGGATGTTATCAGGTCCCATTGATGCTGTGTTTTTGACCTTAGAAAGGGTGTTCATGACCTACTCTTTAGAGATACAAGGTAGAGGATAGGTGGTAGGTATGTCTTGGGGTAAGTGGTGGCAGAGAAAAAGAAGTGAAGTTTTCACAGAACCTGTCAGCTATCAAGTTAGCAATGTCCACAGGCTTGGTATATGTAGTATCACTAACTACCAGTTTGGCACAAATCTGGGGCTTTCCTTTTATGTTACGGATGTAACTAAACAACACTTTATGGTTGTCCTTCATTGAGGAAGCTAATTTGGATTATTAGTTAGCTTTGGAGGACTTCATAAGAAGTCTTATTTGCTTGTTTAAGCTGAGGATGGAGTGTTTCCAGTTTAGGGCTTGTTCTCCTCTTACTCTTAGACAGAAATTTCTTCCTCTTATTGTAAAGCCTGTTAAAGGTAGTTGTTAACTAAACAGGTTTGCTCTTCCTTGAGGAGCTTGTTTTGGTCCTCTCAGGTATGCCTGAGTCAATGTTTGTTCAGGTGTTTGTATAAAGCATTTGTGTAGAATTCGGCATAGTTGCCAGTTCCATCTGAGGGGGGAGGTGCAGTGAAGCTATTTATACCATCTCAAAAGAGGTTATAATCTGCTTTGGAGAAGTTTTTTAGTTTAGTTGGTGCTGGGGGGGGGGGGGTCAGGTGTGATAGTAACTTTGAATGAGACTGATTTATGGTCAGATCTCACCAGGGAAGACTCACAATGGGACTGCTACAGTGGTCCCCCATATTGGTAAGCACCAGATCCAGGATGCTGGCACCTCTTGTGGGAGCATCAACCAGCTGGTCCAGGGCATTGGAGTTAATGAAGTTGAGGAACCTTTGGGCAAGTGAGTTTGCACACAAGTAATTTCCCCAGTTAATGGATGGGTAGTTAAAGTCACCCAAAACCATGATGTTCGGATGTACAGTATCTTGACAGACTCATGTAGATCCAAACAGGCAGAGTGGGTGTCCTGATTAATGGAGGGGGTCATGTAGCTGGCAATGACTTCAATAGGTGTCCTACCAACAGATCATTGCACCCGAAGTATCTCCAGAAAATCATGCTGTCTAACCAATCTGAAGGTGTACTTATCTTTAATAAATATTGATACACCATCTCCTTAAGTTTTCATGCCATCAGTTTGTGGTCTGAACGTGTGGAAGGAGGTGTAGCCCGATATGGCTGGAGTGCTGTCCACAACCCTGAACCAGGTCTCTGTAATTGCACAAATGTCTACATCTTCCAAGGTGAGGACTGCTTCCAGTGAATGCAGGTTCATGTTAAGACTCCTAGCATTTAGCAGCAAAACCTTGAGGTTGTTCTTAGATGGAGTTCTTATGTTGGGAATTTTGTCCTTGAGACACTGCCTAAAAAGGCACTATGGGGGTGGCAAGAGCCTTGGCCAATAGCCAAAATACCAGGGGTGACAGGTGAAGACCATCTCTGGCAAAGCATCAAGGTCTGTCGATCATGTCATCCCAGGCTGTCAGATACCAATAGAAAGGCAGGTGGATTAGCCATTATATACCCAAACACAATAGGATTTTCTCCATACCATTCTTCTACTTTACCCCCCCATGATGCTGAAAAAGACATTTACTTACCATGACTTAGCATCTGTATTATCCAGTGTCATTATTCATCACAAATGGGTCTTGGACCCGAGGTGGAGTCTGAGCCAGCAACTGTCAGACAGATCCGGAGCTCAAGCTCCTCCCCTTCCCATAATCCACTGCTACCTTCTAACCCTCAGATTGAGTTTGCTAAACCAATGGAAATGCAGAAGAAACTGCAAGATCAAAACATTCAAAAATACCAGGAGAGTGGGAATCTGATGAATAATGACACTGGATAGCACAGACGCCAAATTATGGTAAGTATATAACTCTTTATCTGATGCTATCCGTGTCATTATTCATCACAAATGGGTCAGAGTCCCCAGCTACTAAGCATCCTGGGTGGCCTCAAAGAAGGATATGCTGGAGCACAAAGGAAGCTCTGCTCCTAGACACTAAGTCCAATTTATAGTACAAAATGAAAGTATGTATATTAGACCAAGTCGCAGCAGCACAAATCTCATCCAGGGAAAGTCTATACAAGAAGGCAGAAGTAGCAACAGACCTAGTAGACTGGGCCTTAACTGGTCTGGATAATTCCAAATGCCTACATCATAAATATAGGAAATACAACTACCAAGCCACCTGGAAATAGTCACTTTGATAACTACCTGGCCCTTTCTGTTCTGAGAGAAGGCCAGAAAGACCTGGTCCAACTTCCTAAATACCTCAGTCCTTTTCAGATAAAAATGCAATTGCCTGTAGACATCTAAACAATGCAAGATATATTCTCCCTTATTAGAGTAATTAGGGAAGAATATCAGTAGCTAAATAGATTGATTGTGGTTAGCCTCCAAAGCCACTATGGGAAGAAAGGAAGGATTTGTTTTAAACCCTATCCTTATGAAAGATCATGAGCAGAGGCCTAATGCTTAGGGCTTAGAGTTCCAAAACACTTTTGGCAGAGGTAATGTCCACTAAAAAGGCCATCTTCCAAGCAAGCAACTTGATATTGCAAGAAACAGCTGGTTCAAAAGGTTTTTGTGTCAGGGATTGCAGCACCAATGTCAAATGCCATGGCGGGGATGGATCCTTAACAGGAGGTCTAAGAAGAAAAGTCTCTTTCAGAAAGGCTTTGCACAGCTGAGAAGAAAAGGTAGGCACCTCATTCAGATTGAAATTAGAAATGGCTGCTAGCTGGAGCTTAATGATAGAAAAACTTGCCCATCTTGAAAAAGGGAAGATAAGAAGAGTAAAATAGCAGCAACAGGGTCCAAAAAAGTGATGAGCTTTTTGTAATACTCTGGGTATTAGGGGAGTAGGAGGATAAAGGTAGAGAAGACCCAGAGGCCAATCGTGAATGAGAATGTCCCTGGGTGACTCTCCCTTTGGAGGCAATGCAATTGCTGCATTTGTGGTTGACTGGGTAGCCAAAAAGATCACAGCATGGTTGGCCCCAATGGTCGAATATTTGTCTTGCCACTGACAAATTCAAGGACCACTCATGAGGACTCAAGATAGATCTGCTGAGTCTGTCGGCCAGCACACTGAAATATGAGTTGAAAGAAGAAAGCGCCTGGAAGACATCACCCATTCCCGCACTCTCATGGCCTCTCTGCACAGAGGACAAGAACGTGTTCTCCCTTGCTTGTTGATATATCAGACTACCGCCATGTTGTCCATTTGGATTGCTATGGTCCCCAGAAGGAGGCACTCCTGAAAGGCTTGCAATGTTAGAAGGAATTCTCTCATCTCCAGGACATTTATGTGCACTCTGATCTCTGAGGCAGACCATGTGTCTTGAACTGTCCTGTCCTGAAAATTCCCCACCACCCCAACAGAGAGGTATCTGTGGTCACAGTGGCCTTGAGCGGCAGAAGGCAAAACGGTCTGCCTAGGTAAAGGTCCTGAGACTAAAGCCATCAAGTGAGATGTTTCCTGCATACCTGAGTCAACTTTATTGTCATGGATTGGGTGAATCAAAATTGACCACTGGACTGCCAAAGTCCATTGGGGCACTCGCATGTGATATCTGGTGAGAAGAACTAATTGAATGGCAGCTACCATTGAACCTAAGACTTGGAGAATCAAATGAACTGACAGGTGCTGTAGCTCCAGCAAAAGAGAAACCTGACTTTGAATGTGTTGAATTCTGTGGGGAGGCAGTGCTGTAGTTTCTGATACTGTGTCCAACTGGACCAAGATGAACTCCAGGTTTTGGCATGGAACAAGATTGGACTTGGCCAGCTTCACAGTGATACCTAGATGTCAAAAGATTGAATAACTGGTTGCCATTGATAGTTGAAGCATTGTGGGAGGCATGAGTAGCCAATCATCCAGGTACAGAAAGACCTGGAAACCTTGCAGCCGGAGATGAGCTACCACCACTGCCATGCATTTGGTAAACATCTTGGGGGATGTGGTGAGCCCAAAGGGCAGGGCTCTGAACTGCTAATGATTTGCCCCTAAACGAAAGCGTAAGTGTATCCTGGAGCATCTGTCGATCTTTATATGATAGTATGCTTCCTTGAGATCCACTCAGCACATCTAATCATCCTTGCACAAAAGAGGCAGAATGGACTGAACAGTGACCATCTGGAACTTGGACTTTTTGACAGATAGATTTAGCTCGCTGAGGTCCAAAATTGGATGCAGGTCCCCGGTCTTCTTCAGCACCAAAAAGAAGCAAGAGTAATTTTCGGACTCTTGTTGTCCTGTTGGGACCTCTTGGATGTCTCTTTATGAAGAAGGTCTTGAACCCTGAGATAGGCCAACTCCCTTTGGCTGGGTAGAACATCCAGGAGACACTTTCAAACTGGAGGGGGCTGGGAAAAGGGAATGGAGTAACTCCTGGAAATAATTTTTAGCACCCACTGATCGGAAGTGAGACTTGTTCTTGTCCTTAACAGGAAGTCTAAGAAGAAAAATCTCTTTCAGAAAGGCTTTGCACAGCTGAGAAGAAAAGGTAGGCTCCTTGTTCAGATTGAAATTAGAAATGGCTGCTCACTGGAGCTTAATGGTAGAAAAACTTTCCAATCTTGAAAAAGGGAAGGGAGAGTCGATCCCCGACTGCCTCCATGGCAGGACAGTCGGGCAGCATCTCAGGATTGCTGAAAGGGCTTCTCTGAGAAGGGTTTCTCGGAGTCCTAGTTCTGCTGACCCCCTCTGCCCATGGAGCAGGTCTGCCATTGAATCCCTGAGCCCAGCTTGCAGAAGAGGATTCCTGGGGAATGTCCTGGAAGAAAGACTGAGTCTTCCAGAACCAATGTTCCTGACTTCCCTTCTGGGTATTAGAAAAGGATTGCTGGGGAGTAGAAAACTTGATCCCTACCACAGAAGGAGTCTTGCCTTCCTGCTCACTGTGGGTTAAAGTTTCCTTAACAGATGGACCAAACGAGGTGGAGCTATCAAAGGGGGCATTAGTGAAAGATACATTGAAGTGTTCTGCAAACCTACAAAGGTGAAGGCAGGCATGCCATTGAATGGCAATACCTGTGCCTGCCACTTGAGAGGTGGCCTCCACCGAACTGGAGATCAACCTCATCAAAGCATTAGCCAAGGAAGTCAGAGTAGACAGCTTAGGAGAGACCAGCTCAAGACTCTCTGGAGGCAACAGCTCTGTAAGGGAAGTGGAAAGCTCTGAAACCAAGTCCCTCTGAAGCTGGGTAAAATGGGCCAAATAATTAGTTGCTCTCAGCCCAAAAGTAGCTGAGGCAAACGCATGATTTCCAAAATGGTCGATTGCCCAGGACTCCCTATTTGGGGGATGAACTGTGGAGCTTTGCTCAGCTAGCTCCTTCTTAGTAGCAGTGGCCACCATCGTGGCATCGATGGGGACATGTTGGCTCCAAAATGTTCTGTTCTTGGGAGGACTGAGGAATTTTTTGGCTTTTTTGGGGACAGGTTCCACCGTGGCTGGCTCCTTCCAAGTCCTGTTGGTGATAAGGTCCACAAGCTTGTCAGCGGGGGGGGGGGGGGGGGCACTCAGGTAGAAGATGAGTCTGTCCAGAAGGCCTTCAGGAACACCCTCCAAAGATGGGGTTGGGGAGACCAACCCCCTCTTAGCATGAGAACCTTGAGGATGTCCCTGAAGGACACTTCCTCAGGTGTAAGTCTGGGAGACCCGTCTCCATCCTCAAAATCTGTGTCCCGAGTGAAGGACTCTCTAGTACAGTCTCCTCTTACAAATTATCTTCTGAGAGGTTTTCTCCTCGGTGGACTCAGGGGAGGACTCGGAAGAGATGGGTACCCCAAGTGGGGCAGTGCCCACCTGAAGGCACTCACAGGAGGGCTGACCCTGGATGGATGATGAGGTCTCAGCACTCAAACCAGAGCTGCATCTGGAAATACTAAGTGTATCCATTTTTGTTCCAAGTGAACGTCCCTCTCCAGTGTCAGTGGTGAGGATTCAGGCTCCTTGATTACTGACCCAGGGTGGGGATGTCACATATTGGTGAGCAGTTGAGTGGATGCTAATCGAACTTCTGTAGCCTGTAGGCACTTGTCACTGAAGATGCGTGTGTATTCTCAGCAGCCACAAGGTGAACATTCAGAATTTCATTTCAGAACAGTTCTATTTATTTATTAATTTATTTTTTGTTAGTTTAGTTTAGTCAGAGAAAGCAAGCAAAGATGTTAGCAGAGGATCATGGCAAGCTGACAAAGAACCAGTTGGCCAAGGTGTGTGAAGCCAAATGACTAGTACATGCCAACCTGACTAAAGACGAAATTATTTCAGCCTTAATTGCAGCTGTAGCCTAGAACACCAACCAGGAGGATAACCAGTCTGATGGCAGTGATTTGCAGCCTTCAGAAAGAGGACAACTCACCTTTTTCCTCAGAGGATTGAAAAATCCATCTGGAGTTAAAGAGACTTGAACTGGAGGCCAAGTATTTGGAATTAGAATCAGCAGACAGACTGCGGTGTTTGCAGGCTGAAGAAAATGGGAAACAGATGGAATTAGAATCAGCAGAGAGACTGTGGCATTTGGAAGCTGAAGAAAATGAGAGACTGCAGTGCTTGGAGGCTGAAGAAAATGAGAAACACCATCAACATGAGAAGGAGATACAGACTCTTTGCCAGGGTCATGGAGGTAATGGGGAAGGGAATTACTGAACCCCAGAGGCAATAAAGCTCAGTAAATATCTTCCACAATTTACTGAGGGTGATAATTTTGATAGTTTTATTCATATATTTATAAGAGTATGTAAACAGTATAATGTTGACCAAGGGCTATGGGTACCATTCCTGTCCCCCTTACTCCATGGTAAAGGTGTAACTGCTGTTTCTAAATTGTCTGATATTGATTGTTTAAATTATGATAAAGTCAAACATTGCTTACTTGAATGATTTAAGTTAACACCTGAAGCTTACAGAAAAAAAGTTTCATGAGCATAGACACAAGGCAGAGAAAAGTTTGTGTAATTATATTGCTGAGTTAAGCACTTTTTTTCATAGGTGGGTGAGTGGATGTCAGGTCACCACCTTTGAGGGGCTGGCAGACCTTTTGGTGAGGGAACAAGTCCTTAGCACTTTGCCTGAGGACATGCAAAACTGGTTGGCAGACCGAGAATTTAACTCTGCAGATGAGCTGGGGAAAAAAGGGGATCTCTACTTAGCAAGCAGGGCATCACTGCACAGGAAAGGAATACTGGGGGGGGGGGGGGGGGTGAGAGAAGACAGAGTGATAATTGCCAAACTGGAGAATGTCCTCTCTACCTCCTGGAAGACCAATGGACTGGACCAAGCTCCTCCCCTCTCCCTCAAGGCCAGGGGCTATCTGGGAATGGAGAAGGGACCCTGACACAGCACCAAAGCCCACTGATAATATCAGCCCAGAGCTGTCCTGTGCTGAAGCTCCCAGGGGAAGTGAATGGTCCAAAATATCTGGGCCTGAACCCTCCCCCAGTGCACTTGCATCTATCTCTCAGAGGCAAAGTACACCCTGATCCAAGGGCAACAGAACAGAGCCAGCCAGGGACCCTGATGGTGTTGAGAAGGGTGGGGTATACCCGATACCATCAGCCTCTCATTGGAAATCCCTTGGTCTTGACATTCCAAAGACTGCGGATTGGAAGTGGGCAGTGGAGTCCTATAGATGGGGAGGGTCCCCTAGTCACCTGGGCAAGGGACGGCATGAAGCCTAACTCAATTTGAGACTTGAGGAAGCTCCTCATCATGCTAGTCATGTCCGAGGGAAGTAGACTTCTGGAGGATCTGAACAAGACTGATGAGTGACCTGATCTTGCAGGGGATCTGAACCTGGATCTCATAGCCCTCTGGTCCTGGGAAGGGGATCTACTCTGATGAGTCAGATCTAACTTGCTGGAGGGCCAAGTGCGGGTACCTTTAACTATAATGGGATCCAACAGAACTGTTGGATCTGACAACCTAGTTGGGTCTGAGAGCTTAGATGGAGTGCCATTCGGATCTGACAAACTGGCCAGATCTGGGGAAGGCTTGTGCCTGCTTGCATCCAAAGGCTTCCACTCAATGGAGGTCTTGGATCCAAGAGTCTGATGCAAGGTTTTTGGAATAGTAGATCTCGGATCCAAAGCCGAAGAGTCTGGACTTGGATCTGGGGATCTGCTCTCTGAGAGCCTCAGCTTCTTAGAGTGAGAAGATGGGGAAGAGGACCCCCCCCCCCCCTAGGGAGAAGAAGGTCTCAATTTACTTTCCTGAGGAGGCTTGGAAGGGGAGCCCAAGGACAGAGGACCCCCCCTGAGCCAAGCCCTTCAGAAGAAGCTTATTGCAGCACTCTACAAGGGCCTTGGGGTTGAATGCGTCACAAATGTCGCATTCAACCTCCAGGTGCATTGATCCTATGCAATAAAGACACTTGTTATGCTAGTCGGAACATAGCATCTTCCAACTGCACGAGGAGCTTCTGTTAAACCCAGAGTTTGTCAGCCATACCAGTACAGCACACACACACACACACACACACACATACACACACACGCACATGCACCAGCTGTAAACCCTACAAACAATAAAACCCCCTAACTAAAACTTACAACTACAACTTATAACTAAAACTCTCTATTTTCTTTTTTTTTTTTACCCTAATGGAAAAAAAGGCAGGAAATGAGAACACAACACAAGGGGAAGGGAACCCTGTCTAAAATAGCAAGATTAGAGAATGGGAGGGGAGGTAATTACACTAACTACTAAAGATTAATTAAAACTAAACTAAGCTATAAGTCAAGAAAAAAACCCAAAAAATAAAGCACTTATCTGAACGACTAGCCTGTGCTTTGGGATCAAGTCCAAAGTGTTTCAGCGGCAAACGAGATCTGAGGGTTAGAAGGTAAGGAGCGGGGGATTATGAGAAGGGGAGGGGCTTGAGTTCTGGATCTGTCTGACAGTTGCTGGCTAGAATCCGAGGTCAGATCCAAGACCCATTTGTGATGAATAATGACACGGATAGCATCAGATCTGCTCATTTCCTTCCTTACAGTTAATAAACAGAAAACCTTTCCTCATTGCTTTACATATTCCCCCTGGTCTCATCATCTCTGCAGCTGAAAAAATCCACCAGTTTATCCAAACACAAACAAGGATTAACAAATCCTGCAACAAAGTTTCTGTACTAGACTGGATAATCTTTACTAAACCCAGTAACTTCTCTGCCACAGGTTCCCTCCCAGATTCCCTAAGTGACCATCTTCCCATATTCACCATTAGTTAACCCAACAATCCACCAAAAACCGACCATCTCAATCTGGTAAGAAACCTAAGTTTGCCAAGGAAACCTTCTGTTCAGCTTTAAGACAAATAAATTGGAATATATTAAAATCACTCCCACTAGACAAAGCCACCAATGAGTTCGACACTATCTTTCTCGAGATACTAAATGAACAAGCTCCAATAAGTAGAAAAAGAATCAATGCTAACCCCGACTCATAGCTTTTAATGAATACCAAATTAGTAATCATCAAAAGAGACAAAACAAAAAAACAAAACCCAAAAACAGCAAAACCATGACTGTTTCAGACACCTCAAAATCCTAGCAAAGCACAAGATAAAAGCAAACAAAAAAGACTTTGCACCTTCTTCCTGTCAAGACAGAAAAGCAACCCCAAGCTATTCTGGTCCTACATAAATAACCTCCCAGGTAAAATAATATCACCTAACCTGATGTCAGACATCCCACCTCTGTATAGAGGCTGCTGTACCTACCAGAAGTAAGCCCAAAAAAATTCTAAAAACAAACCACATTGGTGGAATCTTAACAGGGCATATAACAAAAGGAAAAAATTAATGGCTAAAATCAGGTATAGCAAGCCCCGCAATTATAGGAGCTGAGCTGTCTAATTAAACTAAACAGGAAACTAAGAGGACTAATTAAGTCCAGCAAGGCCAATTATGAGGTCAAGATAGCCTCACAGCCTAAAGGCAACCACAAGATCTTCTACAGATATGTTTAAAACCTCAAACGCAGCACACATTAGTGTGCCAAACTGGTGATCTGTGGTGCCACCTTCACTATGCAGAGCAAAATAGTGAATTTGCTAGCTGAAAAATTAAGCTTAAACTTTACCCCCAGCTCCTCCTCTGCCTCCCCACATGAAATACCTACTAACATAACCTCCCCCCAACTATTAACAGGGAGCAGGTCCAGATGGCACTCGCTATGGCCAAAACCACAGACTCATTGGATCTCAAATAATATCCTCGGATGCCGTCTAAATAGCTTGAAACATGACCTATCAGGACCATTTGAGTCACTTTTCAACTATAGCCTCAAAATAGGCTTTGTACCGTGAGAATGGAGGACTGTAGTAGTTATTGCACTTCATAAGGCAGGACCCTCAACCAACCTCAGAAACTACAGGCCTATTAGTCTGATTGGTCTATTATGCAAAGCCATGGAACCAATGATAATGGAAATGATCAACAAAGACATAGGCAACCTTCAGACACTGGACCCAAACCAGTTTGGCTTTGTCAAAGAAAGGTCATGCCTATTAAGCCCGGTGCACTTCTTTGAGAAGGTAATGGATGATAGGAAAATAGTGCACGCCACCTACCTGGATCTGACTAAAGCATTCAATACAATATTCCACTGTGGTAAAGTTGACACAAGCATTATTATCATCAACCCCCTTTTTCTCATTTTTCTATATAGGGTCAGGGTGTCGTGTCAACTGTTGCCATCTTTCTCTATTCAATGCCACTCTTCTATCTTCCTTGACATTCATACCCGACTGTCACAAGACTTCTCTCACACAGTCCATCCACCATTTTGCTGGATGCCCTCATTTTCTCTTGTCTTCTTCTTGTCTGTCCCAAATCTTCTTCACCAGATTGCCCTCTGCTTTTCTGCACATGTACCTGAATCACTGTAATCTGTTCACTTTTTCTGCAATTAGAGATACTCTGGCTTCTGCTCTTATGCACAGTGTGCATCTTAACACCGACCTCGGGTACTTCATCTCCATCACCTCTAGTTTCCTCAACTATTCTGCCTTTGCTGCCCAGGTTTGTGTACCATACAGTAGTACTGGTCACACTACTGTTTTGTACACCTTACTTTTCAGCTACTTTGACATTCTTTTGTCATACACTACTCCTATTAATCTGTGCTAGATTGCTGAAGCCCCTCTGATTCTAACCTTGACCTCCTCAGTCAGACTTCCCTTCTCCTCAACCACCTCTCACAGATGCTTGAAACTGTTAACCTGTTCAGCCATTTTCCCTATCTCAGTTCTCATCCTCCTCTGATCTCCCCATTTACTGCCATTACAACTGTCTTATCAGTACTCAGTTTCATCCCATTAGTCTTCAGTTTTGCATACTGTTCCCTTATCCTTTGCTGAAGTTCTTGATTAGAGTCTACCTGTAATGTCACGTCATCTGCACACAGCAACTTTGTCGATCTGTCCCTTTCAACCTGTTTACTAATGTAGTCCACCACTTGTATGAACAGCTGTAGGCTCAGAGCTGAATCCTGAAGCACACCCACTCCCACTGTGAACTCCTATTTGAGTCCAAACACGGTACACATTTGAGTCAATGGGCCTTTGTACACAGACTGTACTAATTTTACCAGTGTTTCTGGGACTTCAAACCACAATAGGATTGTCTAAATCAGCTTTCTTGGGATCCTGTCATATGCTTTCTCCAAGTCTAGAAAAGCCCAGTCAGACTCTTTCCTCATTTCTAGCTTCTTCTTAACTGTCTGTCTCACTACAAACATTAAGTCAGTTGTGCTACATCCTGGTCTGAATCTGAGCTGCTCATCTCCCATCTTACTTTCAACTGCTCTGCGTATTTGTCAATCACCCTCTCCAGAACTTTCATGCAGTGTGATAGGAGTTTGATACTTTTATACTGTTTACAGATGTGAATGTCCCATTTGTTCTTGAACACTGACACTAATATGTTTATTCTACAGACATCTGGGATACACCTTTCTCTCCATACTGCTATGAATACCCCAGGAGCCATTTATCCCCTATCTTACAACATCTTTATCATATCTGCTGTGCCCTCATCTGATCCTACTACTTTCCCTGACTTCATTTTCCTTAGTGCTGTCTGTACTTCCTCTGTGGAGGGCTCCACTTCTTCTTTCATCATAGGCTGTATCTGGGGCATTACAGCCTCAGTGGGTTTTTTTCATTCAGAATCTGCTGGCAGTACTCCTTCCATCTGTCTTTGATGATTTCCTGGACTTCTGCATTCCACCACCTGCTTTCCTTATGTACCTCATTTCTATAACTGGCTTAGCTGGGTCTACATAGTAATCTCGAAGCCCAGAATATTGGTCTTCACATTCTCGAGACGTGAATGGAAAAAGCTGAGAATCATGAATGTCCCAAATCTCCCTGGGCAAGTTAATGCTTGCCCAGCATGTAGATATATGCCCTTTCACCCCACTGTAGTGCGATCCTGGAGTTGGTATACATATACATATATATATATATATATATATATATATATAGTTAGGGGGTGTAGGGGTCATAGTCCCCCACCTAGGTGGATGTTTGTTTGGCCAGTGTGTTTCCCTTTGCTGTTGGACAAGCGTTAACTTGCCCAAGGAGATTTGGGATGTTTGTGATTCTCAGCTTTTGACATTCTCATCTCGAGAATGTGAAAGTCAATATTGTGGGTTTCGAGATTACAAAGTGGACCTGGCTTGGCCACATATCTGTTATGCAGTCCTCACAAATGCTGTTTAGAGGCACTGCCATTCTTCTTTAGCTCTACCTATTTTCCTTCTTCTTGAGATGCTAGAGCCCTGAATAATGCCTTGGACTGCTGTATTTTCTCTCCAGTCAACTTTCATGCCTTCCACCTAGTCTCTGTTAACCTTATCCTGATCTGTCTGTTCCAATATGTGCATCCGGGTCACCCATTATCAACACCAATTCATGTTGTCCTGCTTTATTTAATAGGTCCTGCAATTGCTGTCTAAATCCACTATTTTCCTCACTAGCATGGCCCTGCTGTGGAGCATAGGCTGATTTTATGAATACTTCCCTGTCATTACACTGATTGCCTTGATTTGATTGTCTTGACAGGTTTGATTGTCTGATTGCCATGAGTCTGTCACTATCTCTGATGATATCTCTCACTGTATCCTGAAGCCTCTTCCTCACCATAATTCCCACATCTTTTCCTAATCTATCCTCTCCTAAATGGTAGACTCTACATCCTAAGCCAAGTGGCTTTGCTACACAGCCCTTCCATCTTGTCTCCTGGATACAGGGAAAGTCCAGCTTCCTTCTTACTATCATGTCATCACTTCAAAGCTGCAACCTGTCAGTGAAACTACATTAAGTGCGGCAATTCTTAGTTCATGTTTGGCAGGTTGATTGGTTTTACATCCAGTTTTCAATCATCAGCGCTACCCAGGTAACCCAAGCTGGGCAAATGGACACCAGCCAGCCAGTAGCTTACTGATGCAGAGCTAGTGGGCTTCATGGCAGGCACACACCGAACAATAGTTGCACATACACCCCTTGCACCATTAGCATGGGTCCCTGGTGTAGGTCAGGGTAGGCTGGGTCCTCAACCCATTTATCACTGGCAAATACCCATGCTCATTTGGCAACATCAACATGACAAAATCACCTAGACTCATATTTTTTACAGCATCGAGTGGCTAGCCCTGGCATAGCATGCAGCCTGTGATCCACATTCACCTATCTTGAGGACAGTGTGCACCACAGTAGATGCCCGAAGCAGCTGGTCTATACAACTATATCCTCTATAGGGCTTGCAAAAACCCCTACAGAACTCACTGGATTGCTAGCTGCCTCACACACAGGACTCAGTAAGTCAATAATGGTGATACCACCTCCACTAAGAGGCTAGTCAGCAGCTGGATATTCTCAAGGCTCCATGCTAGGACTGCTCCTATTTGGCATCTACTTCTCGAAAGTAAAGTCTAATGTGAAGGACCTTTGGCTGACTAAGTTCACATATGACTACAAATTGGGAGCTATCACAGATTCCCCACATGACACAAACATCTTATAAAAGGGTTTAACAGAGACAAATGACTGGTGCCAAAGTCATGGACTAAAACTCAGTGCCAAGAAATGCATTATTGTGCCTTTGGGAAAACTGCCACCCAAGCTAATTACTCAATTGATAAGACACTCCTAAGAGTTGACCCAGCAGTCAGCGATCTGGAAATATATGAAGATAGTAATCTAGCCTTGACCAACATGTGGTCAAGGTAGTAAGAAAATCATTCTATGTCACCCAACTTATAAGTAAGAGCATGGCCTCCAGGTCCAAGGAAGTCATGATGCCACTTTATTCAGCCCTTATTAGACACATCATTAAGTATAATACCCCCTTTGGCATTTGCCTGGCCAGACATATGCAACATTTGGAATGCCCACAAAGGTTCCTTAAAAGCAGAATCCAGGGTATAAACACATTGTCCTTTATGGATTACCTTAAAGCCCTATCTCTACAGGTTACTCAGCAGTGATCTATGCCTGTTATACAAAGCGTCATCAGATCCATCTCTGATGGACCTTTTCCCCACTAGCAAAATTAACTGCTTCCGAACCACTAGATCCAATTATATAAATTTTGCACGTGACCTAAATAAGAAATGTTGGTGAGACAGATATGCATCTCAGAGGCTCCCCCATGCTCTGGAACAGGTTCCCCATCCACGTGAAGCAGAATCCATCTCTAACCCTATTTAAGTGTAGCCTTGACAAATGGATGGGAAATTAGAAATTTACGCCTGCCCTGGCGCAGATGACTCTGATAGACATTGTCAGACAGTAATGCTCAAACTAACATACTCTCCCACATAGCCTCTATAAATTTCCTAATATATTCCCTCCTACTAAACAGCCATGATACATAAGGGCACAATTGGGTTGGATTGCACAGCTTAGCTTATAAAGGCCCTTGTGGTTTTTAGCTTTGTATATACCTATGAACATACTAACCTATAGACAGCATGGTGATTCAATAATCACGTAATTCATACATTCATCTCCCAGCTGCAAGATAAGCCAAGCTCTCATACACCCAATAACAAATCAGGCACACACAGAAATTCTTTTTATTTCAAGCCAGTCTCTATCATCATCATAAAAAATATTTATTCAGTGTCATAACTACAACACTGACTGCAGACAACCTCCCAACAGAATTTATTAAGGTTGCTGCATATGCACTAGCACTCCCAGTATCCATACTTATAAACAGATCCCTCACAGAAGGATACATCTCTCTCCTTTGGAAGAAATCCTTCATCATATCAATTACACAAAGGTGGGACCTCTGATGAGCTGTCCAAATACAGACCAATTGCTATTCTTACCCCACTCTCAAAAATCTTACAGAAATGTATACACACTCAGGTTTTCCAACACCTACCTGATAACAAACTCCTATCCCCAACCAAGCATGGTTTCTGCCCAGATCATAGCACCAGCACAGCCTTTCTAAGCTTTCCTAACTCAATCAATTTTAATTGCAATCACGGGGAAACTAGTATCTGCTCTATGTCGTAATCTCTGAAAAGCTTTCCATACTATTTCCCATCAAAGCTACTAATCAAATTCCAACAGCTCCATTTCACCCAAAACCCTTTCTCTTGGTTAAAAAGCTACCTATATGACAGACTCTAAGAAGTCAAATGGCAATCTGAATACTCACATTTTCTCCCCATCTCTATAGGTGTCTCCCAGCTATCCATATATTGCCCCATACTGGTCAATATTTTTATAAATGGCCTCTAGTCTGCTGCTAAGCATGCCACCCTCATCCAATATTCTGATAAGTCTACTCTGATGTGCTCAGCCCCCACTCTACAAATACTGCAATAGCTCATACAACAGTATTTCTCCTCTATAGAAACCTGAATCAATCACTCTTAGCTAATTCTAAATCCCCAAAGCTCATTCCTTCAACAAATCACAACTAACAATTACATTCTAAACAATACAAAAATCAACATCATAATAAATATCAAACTACAAGGTGCCCACAACTGATATCAGCTTAAAATTCAACATCCACATCCAACTAGCTCTAAAAAAGACAAACCAAAAATTAGGACATTGGTACCAAGCTAAGCATTTCCTTACTGACCTAGCTAGAAAAATTCTTGCCTCAGCCTACGTACTCCCTACCCTTACTATGCTGCACCTATTCTCACCAACCTTCAAGCTACAACTAAAGCAAAACTCAAACAATGTTACAATAGAATAGCTAAATTCACCACAAACCATCACTACAGATCCCACTACTGCTTATCCCTCAAGGAGCTAAACTGACTTGAGCTAAACCACTACAACAGTTACCCACAAAAATGATTCACCAATCCCAATAAATGTTCATATTTAATGAATCTCTTACAACTATACTCACCAGATCATCATCCACTCTCAAAGGATAAACTATTCCTGGCCATAAGAAAATCAAAGAATTCTGCTGGGATCACCCTATAATCCAGCTGCATGTCAATAATCTGGAATTCTATCTCTCTCCCTAAAACTAACTGAAAGACGCCATTCCTTCAAATCTAAACTAAAACTGCACCTACAAAATTCCTGGATATGTCCCTGCTCACCTCCAGGGTGATACAGACAAATCCTAGCTATATAATAAAGTCCCCAACTATCTCCATTCACAGTCTTTGTATAATATATAATAACATTCCCCAAATTACAATACAGTACTTCACTAGCACTCTCTCTGTACTGTACTTCTAACTCTCCTCCACCACATTTGATGCATGTATTTCCTCCCTTATCCTCCCCTAGCTCATTCTCAATGGATCTCTTTAAACAAGGCTAATTCACTCACCATCTTCTGCCTCACAAATCCCTCTCTCTCTCTCACTCTCTCTCTCTCTCTATCTATCTAGTTCTAAACACTTGGCTTTTTTTTCTCCCACAATGTCTACAATACTACACCAATTCTCTACTTACTCTAGACAGCCACTACAGTTCTTCCACTTACATACTAAATCTGACATTCAAAAGTAAATGCTCCAAACTCTCTCACCATGGTATTGCTCCTAAAAGTGTTATGTCTTTTTTTAAACCTTTTTTTATTTTTGTATTCTGTTCTATTAAATTGTTATAATCTATGTATGTACTGCCTGTAATTATTTCATATCTTCTGAATAACTGTTTGAATGCTTTATGTATTTGTAATTGTAATGTTCCTTAGTACTTCTGTGGAGATTTTATCCCCAGGTCTTCACTGAAAATGGGTTACCCTCCCAGTTGGACCTTCCCAGTAAAGAAAAGTAAATAAATAAATAAATAAATACTGCAGTAATAAGGAGTCTAAGCTCAACTATTAGGAATGCAATAACACTGATAGTCATAGTATCCGACTAAGAGAAGCCCAGCACAAACACATTCAACCTATAGCAGTACTGTAACAGTAAAATGTTTGACTAGCAACTGATAGCAGCTTAGCAATAAAGCAAATCTGAAATGCTCAATGAATAAGCAACCCAATGGCCAAACACTGTAAAAGTTTGTCCTATCACTCTCAGAGAGACTACTGAAAGGTATTAACCAGCTAATGTGTAGAGTCATCTACAAACAGTGGTGTGCACAGCACCACGGCATGCAAACTGGTGCAATATATAACGAACAAGAAAACAAAAGCAGCCAATAAGAATACAAAATAAACAAACAAGTACATTCTAATTAATGAATGAATTAATTTAAGCAAACATAAACTAATAATTGAACACAGAACATCAAATTCCATCTAAGGGAAGTCACTGCCGCCAGTAATAGTTAAGCCTGTCCTTAAATTCAGCATGCTCATCATATTGGTACCCCCTTATTTAGACTGTTTATTCTGTTTTTTTTTTTTTTTGCCAAAATTGGACAATGAAATAGAACATCCCTTGGAAAATTTGGAAAAGGAGGACTGAAACATCTCAGAGTCCCTGGATCAGCTTGTCCCTTTCATCATACTTTTTGATCACTTCTGCAGCAGAGTGATCAAGCACATCTCTATTCAAGGGAGAATTTGAAATCCCATTTTAACATTATCTCAGAGGTTCTGAGAATGCAGCCATGCAAACCTTCTCAAAACAGTAACAGTGGCCACAGCCCTGGAGGAAGTATCAACAGAGTCATACACACACACTCTGTAAATAATGAGTAGTGACCTATACAGTAGAAGAAATTAAGTTATTTAAAGCAGATGTGTCCATACAAGAAGAAATTGCAGACAAAACATCCCTCATACTTTCACAATTTGTCAGAACAAACTTTAACATATGAGCCTGACAATTCAAAATTCTGAAAATCAAAGTTGCAGAAGTATACACTTTTTCCCCGTACCTATCAATAACTTCCCCATCCTTTTCAGAAGGAGTAGGACTGGAATTAACTAAGTGCTTAGCAGCACGGGGATCAGCTAAACCTTTAGCTGCTGGGTCAGGTTTGGCAATAATGTATAAAATGTAAATGACTGAGGAACTTTATACATCATATCTGCCTTTTTAGGGGCACCTGGGTGACTATCACGAATATTGTAGGCAGTAACATATACATTTTCAAAAGCAGGTAGAACATGAGGAATAGGTGTAGGTTCTGGAAAATACTGCTCTGACAACTTATAGTATTTTCTGAGGGACTGTGAAACTTCAGTGGTTTCCCACTGAGTACGCTGGCACATTGTAGCAACAGACTCAGAGAAAGAGAACCCCCCACAGGTAGAATCAGAAAATGAGCTCTTCTCTGAATCTGAATCAGAAATATGAGGGAAAAATGTATCCGACCCTGCATCTTCCTGTTCAGATTCAGAATCTTGAATCTCTTCAGGAAAACTACTTGACAAGAAGGACCAATAGCCTGAATTTAACCTTTAGCCAGACCTAGAAAAGTACTTCTATAAAAAGAAAATTACAGATTAGTAAATACATGCTTGGTTTTCTGTTTCTTTGTAATAGGAAAAATGGTTCATCTGTGTTACTAATGGCAGCAGCAGCTTCCCCAGGGATGGCCACAGCATTCTGACACAACAGGAAAACCTTCCCTGTTCCCTCTTCCAGGACTAACACCAGTGACTCTCTCTTGGCCACTGATGGGACCCTAAAAGCTCCACAGGATGTAGATAACCCCCAGTCTATAGTGGTTGTTGATGCTACACCAGAGAGATCCTGGTAAAATATGAGTCATTTGAGGTAAACAAATGGCCACAGCAGAGTCACCCACCTGTCACTGAGACAAACTGCAAGTCTACTGTGGTGGTAAAGACTGTTTGCTTATTTTTTTCCCTTTTGTAGCTGGAAGAAGGACCAACTGTGGGACCAATAGTCTGTTCCATGGTCAAGCCAAAAATTGTGCCTCTTTCCCAGGGAAAACAAGCAGCAATTGCCTTTAAACCCTACCAGTTCACAAAAGTTACTTTTCTGTCAGAAAAACAGTAAACTCACTTTAAAACACCATACCAGCTCCACAAAAGTAAAATAAACACAATTTCTGTACAGAAAAATGTTTTCAGTTACTTTACACTTTTTTAAACTGACAGACAAAATGAACATTCCATTTAAAATGATGTTACAGAATCAAGACAGTCCGATAAAACACAATACTCTTAGCTTTAAAATAATTTTCCTGAAGAGGAAAGTGATAAAACATCAACAAAATTAAGAAAATGGGCTTTTTCCCAAAGGGAACTTATCTGCCCAGCAAAGGAAAGTACAAGCCACAAGCTGACCATCGATTCTCAAAAGCCTCATAAGAGCATATTCTTCACAGGCAGTAAAGCTCTGAAGGGTTTCACGTACAAACTTGTTTTTTAGTCATTTCAGCTTCAGCTGGCTGACAGTTTAGGTGCATGGAAGGTGCCCTGAAGCTTGGGAAGCTGGCTGGCTGTTATATCCTTGCTAAGATATAACCTCATATAGCTAAGTTTACTGCAGCAGTAATCATTCAAACATCTACTGTTATGGTAAGTTTTACTTACACAATTGAACTTTCCTCTTGGCATATGAAACAAGATTGTTTTGTACACAGGCACATATAGCTGACCTCGGTACCAAATCTCTCTGTCTAAAAACTCTTCTCAGAACTGACTGTGTCAAAACCAGGAACCAGGATATTTGCAACATGAGTATGATCTTGTCAAGAGGTTAAGCTATTGCTTTAGAATTCCCAGTACAATTTTTTTAAACTGGCTTTAGTGCTGTTGAACTACCGTCTGAGATTTTTAAAAGATAATTAAGACAGTGGAATAGAGATTTTTGATACTTTTTCAGGAGATGGTTTCTTGGAGAAGATACAAAATTCATTCCCTCCAAGACAATGCTTTTGAGTGTGTACCTTTAATTCCCAGTGAGTGTGGCTTGAGCCTTTAAAAAATGAAGTTATCACCTTACAGTTCCAACAAATACTCATTAACAGAGATCAGATATCAGTACTATTGTGATTGCCATCATGTATGCTTCAAGATAAAATATTCCAATACCTTGTATGTAGCATGGTTTTGGATTTATTAATGCAAATATGAACATGCAATTTTTGATTCCTCAAGGAGCAGTAAGAGGTAACTGCAGAAATACCTGGAGGTGCACTTGGCTGTAATGAGATAAATGTGTTTTCTCTAAAGAAGATGGGATACCAGCAAGCTCTTTATGTTTTGAAACTTTTTTCGGTACTTATGTAATATCGCAACCACAGTTTGTCTGCATGGACTCTATTCTCGGCAATGTTCCATTCTCAAAGAAATATTGTGGTGCCGAGAATGCCATGAATGAATGCATGGTTATAATATGGAGCAGAGCAAGTAATCAGTCACTTATAGCTTGTACAGTTTACTTTTTTGTGAAATTAAAATGAAAACCTATGTATCTAAAGTTATTAATAAAGATGGATGCCTGAAAGTGCGTGTGTGTGAGTGTGTATGTGTGTATGCAGAAGTCAGAGGAGAGTACAACGAGAAGTCAACATTTAGAAAACATATACAGTAAAACACAATAACTAGCAACATAAAAAATAACATATATATTACAATACCTTCTCCCAATAATATATACAAATTTAATTATTAATAATAATATTAGAGAAACATTTCATAGTTAGCAAAACACTTACTCTGCAGAGTCTTTCATTCTTTCATGTTCAATTTCCTACATTAAACTACAGGTTAAAAGGGTCATAAAACAATAAATCCTTTTACTGTAAAATAAAAAAATAAAATATATATTTTTTAGTAAAAATGAAGCAATATAGTATAGTGAAACTTATTAAAGTAATAAAGTGGTTGTGATATTACATTTAAAAAAGGCAAGTCTTCTGCTTATGCTCTCAACATGGTTACGACGATATCTTGTAAAACAAACAAACAAACCAAAAAACCCCAGACTTGTTGAAAACATAAGCAGAAGAGTTGAATAACAGCATTCGTTTTAACGCTTGCCAGCAGGTTAATTCATCTAGATGTTGAAATCATAAGCAGCAGGTTATTTCAATTAGAATGGAACATTGCAGAGAAGAGAATGCAGTCCATGCAGACAGACGGTGGTTGCAATAATACGTAAGTACCCTTTTTTCACTAACTTCGCATCACCAAAATAATTTCCTAAACAAACAGAAAAAAGTGTAAATTTTTATTTTTGGATATGTTATACAGAATGTACTTTTTCTTCAGTGAGGTGTTAGCTATCTGTACCATATGTGACAGGGAAACTATTTTTTTAACAGTCAAAAACTGTGAATATGTACACCTCAAAAATAGATGACATGACAAAAATCCAAACTTGGTTCAATACCTGTTCAAGTAGGGGCATGCAAGACAGCAAATATGCTTTTTATTTGTTTAATAGCAAGAAAGGCTTTGCTATGGCAATGTTTGGTAAATGGTCAAAATTTTGAAAACCATGAGAGAGAGATTAATCTGGCACTGAACAAAACCTGATTGAATCCCAAACTGAATAACGAAGGAATGAGTCATAAGTGAGATACATATTTTGATTAGAATTCCCAGGTTCATAGTTACTAAGCTAGCTGCCCCTATAAGACACTGTAAGCCTAGCCAATTTCCCTCCCAAAGGTGAGAATCAAATCCTGTACCTTGTGCTTGTGAGATAAACACCTTAATCATTACCAACCCAGTATCTGTTCAAGTAGGGTCTTGCAAGAAAGCAAATATGCTTTTTACTTGTTTACTATTCCTACAACCACCTCTTACATACTATGTGACACTGAGTGAATAGCTTATACAGTCACAGTCACCTCAAAAGAGGAATTTTGCCTCGAGGGCCTTATGACTGCATGACAGAAGACTGATACAAACTACAACTCACATGAGCTTGAACATTTAGCAGCAACCTCTCATAAAACAGTGAATATCGAAATGCAACAGATATAGTATATACAGCATTTTAGTCTGGGGGGGTGGGTATCTTACCTGGTTAACAAAATAATAAAAGTAAAAGTAAACTGCAATAACTAGAAGGACACTGTTGGTCATATTCAAGCAATAATTAGCCAAACATTACACGTGTAAAACAACATGTTAAAGAAACACATATGCATGTATATATTACACACATGTTAATTATATATATATATATATATATACATACACACACACACACACACACACACACACACACACACACACACACACACACACACTGGAGAAGAGCTCTTAGTGTTACTGCCTCACAATGTTTAGCACTTCATTTGGGTCTTTGCTGAGTTGTTTTCTGTGCAAAGTCAGTATGTCTTCATTGTGAGTTTTCACGGGAAGCTTCAGCTTCCTCCCACATCTAACAGACATGCCATTTGTGAATTGGCAACCCTCCAAATAGCCCACAGACATGCTTGCCATGTGTTTATAAAGAGTGTGTGAGTGTGTGAGTGTGTGTGTGTGTGTGTGTGTGTGTGTGTGTGTGTGTGTGTGTGTGTGCGCGCCCTGGGACAGAGCAATATCCTACACAGAATTAGATTCCTTCCTTGCTCCCACTGAATTCCAAGATAAGAAATGGCTCCGCTGTGGCTATGAATTGTATAAAGCATGTTATTAGAGCATCTGGATACATTCTGCTGCTAATTTTCTAACAGCAGCTACAAAGTTTAAAAAACAACTTGGGAAAATCGCACTGTAGCAGCCCTAGCAATTTGACAGGGAAGTTGGACTATTGCTAAAATACAATTCACTGAATCTTATTTCTACTGATTCATCTAGCTCAATGGCCAGTTTTATGGACATGTACATCTGTGTCATTCAAACATATGGTGCTTGCTCTCAAGTCTAAGAGTTGTTTTGTCTGGCATTCACGTATATAAAACAAAATGCATTTAAAATGTAGGCATTTACATGGTGTGTAATTCAGCCTGGGCTAGACATGACAGCTGCTGGTGCATGTCTAGCTACTGACGGATTTTTTTTGAACTAAAAGACAAATACCACAAGTGATGAGCATATGGGGGAGTCCAATCCCATGTGAGGAATAAAAAGGCACCAAGACTGTTTTTATTTGTTTATCTATGCATGCATATTATGCATTTATATTTGATTATTGGGATGTCAATCGTGGCTCATTTTCAGTGGAGACAGGGATAAAAGTTCCAGCAGAACAACTTACATTTTTACACATCACACAGACATGGATGCCCATGCAATGCTGTAGCAAACAAAAAAATGAGGCATTAAAAGTTGACATTTAGGATAGCACTTGATAGTTTGCATTTCAGACAGTATTTGACTATTTACATTTAGGAAAACATATTGTGTAGAGATAAAAATAAGTATTTTAAATTCTGTATGTGCATTGTGTACACATTTAGAAAACAGCATCTGACTATTGGCATTTCAGATAAGATTTGACTGCTTACATTTACAGAAATGAGATTATACATGTACTCCGTGTTCTGAATATAAAATTGTATACAGATGTCAAAACAAGCACTGGTTTGTAATAATATGCCGCTTGCAAGGCACAGAGAGCATCTTCCTCCTCCTCTAACCAGTTCAACAGTGCATAGATACATAAGACATGACAGGTGATAAACATGTCTGGCATGTGGTAACAAAAATACTATGTAAGTGGACTTCAGTGATACTTTTATTGAAAGTACATTTCTCCAACTCAGTAAATAGGAATGGAGTGCTTTTCTTGAAAGTATGCAGGCTACCACCATATAATATATAATAAGGGCAAAAACAGTCAGCCAGGGCACACAGTTTTAAGTGTCCCATGACTAAAAGACAATATGTCTTGTTAGTCTGCCGAATAAAAATTTTCTGCTCCAGACAATTAGGTTCCACCCTGCCCCCCAACACATGCACACAGTATAGTATTCAGAAAGCAGCCACATATAAAAGCATTTCCCCCACCCACAGTATGGTACAGGCAATAGTAACATGCTTTTCTCTGGACTGCCTACCCACAGTACAGTTAATGAGCGAGTACATTGCTACTTTGAACTGCTTGTACATTGTTATTATTTTGCATGAAGCAGAACTTGCAGAGTATGAATGCTGTGTATGAAGCAGAAGCTCACCTTACTTTTTGGAACAGAACATGCTCAGCGGTATTTGAACTGGAAAGGATATTTGATTTATTTGTGCATTAAGCAAGCTACAGAGAAGCACTCGTACACTGCTGGAAATTCACAGTACAGATTTATCTTTTGTTTACTGTTGACATTGCATTGGGGGATGTGTGTGGGCAAGAGCATGTATAATGCCCCATTTAGAGAGCACTGTCCAGTTAAGTGACTTGCCTCAGAGTCACAGCAGATAGAAAGAATCAAACTGTGTACCCTGTAGGGAGGCAGCTCATTAAGAGCTTGGAACCTTAATCCTCCATACCAACTGCCAGATCTCACTTTTTTTTTGTATTACTAGGAATTATAGTCAGTCAATGTGAGTCATTTAAAATGTGGATTAAAAATGCATGCTGATGCAAAACCTGTTGTTTTGTTAATTTTTAAGTTACCCGTTGTTCTGTTAAGTTGTAAGTAATTTAAAACAGTCTACTCTTATCTGTCTCGAATTTTGCAGAACATCCCTGATTTTACCTCATATTTATGCGCCATACTGAAGCAAGTCAGTCAACCAGACAGTGCTTTGGGGCAAGTAGAAATTTGGGATAAGCTCCTCAGTGGTCACCTGGACTGTAAATCTAGTAACTAATTATGAACAACAGTAGTTATAATGTAATGGAAGGAATATGATTATAGTAAACAAGAGCATCATCATATGAGCCATATTCTTTAGGTGTGATCCTTGGTTTCCTCATTCTGTTGAATGCTGACTGTGTGTTTATTATTTAACAGTGAATAAACTGGACAGAGTGAAGTCTTATGAGTTTAATTCTAATATCAAAAAACAAAAGCAGTTGCTGGAACTACTTGGTATTACACAGCTGTTACACTCAAATGAATAACTGTTCAAAAGATATACACTAGAAACCATTTTGCAAACTGAGTGCTTTCATACAAATTTTTAATGAACTTCATCAGAGCTATACAAAAAAAATATGTTTCAATTTATACTTTAAATTACTTAAATAATTGGTCGCATGATCTTCAGTTTAAAAATTCATGTAAGATTTAACAAAACATACATAAAATATACAAGAAAATACATATAACTTTCTCCTCTAAAACAGCTGTTATGAAAATGTTTCAATTAATACAATTATTGAATGTTTTAGGAAGCCTTACAGTTATTAGACTTAGTATATCAAGGACAAATGGATATAACATTGTATGAGTTCATGAAGGTAGAATTGCCAAAAATGTCATATTTGTTCAGGATTCCTAAAGTGCACAAAGGTGTAACAGATAAGGAACCATTAACTTTCAGACCAATTATAGCTGCAGACTTCAGTAAAACAAAAGCTATTTCTGTTTCTTTAGATGCAGTTTTGAATGCCATTGTGCAGAAGTCAATTTTTTTTTCTAAATTATTTGTGGAACTATTAGATGTATTACAGCAACATAAATTTAATGGTGAAGAGAATATTACAGTTACATCAGATGTTTCACTCTACACTAATATTTTACAGGATATAGGTGTTCATTACCTCAGAGATTACTTATGTAACTGTACTGATTTTTCTAATGATTAGATCAACTTAATTTGTACAATACTAGAACTAGTATTAGAAAATAAGTTTTTTTGTATTTAACAACAAATATTATAAGCAAAAATGTGGTGTTGCAATGGGTGCCAGAATGGCACCTTCCTTTGCCAACTTAGTAATGAGCTGCTGTGAGGAAACTGTGTTATGCACACATGAATTAAAAAGTAAAATTACTTTCTATAGATGTTATGTAGATGACTTGTTCTTTATTTGGAAAGGAAGTATAGTAGAATTAGAAAAATGTATTACTGAATTAAATAACAGTACAAACTTTCTTACTTTCACTATAAGTGAACATGGGAAATTAGTTAACTTCTTGGATGTTGAGCTAGAAATGGATGTAAAACCCAAGTAAATTTAGTAGTAGTACATGCAGAAAGAAGTACTTCGTTAACTATTTAAGTGCAAAAATCATCTAAACTTTATGAAAAGAAATGCCATTAAAGGACAGTTTGTTCGCTTAAGTTGATTAACAAGCTGTGGCATCAGATTTGAAAAAGAAGTTATCTTTATTAAAATATGTTTATTGAAAGTTATGGTATGAATATGTCTTTACTCTCATTGTCATCATTTAAACTATGACTTGTAAATAATTTTTTAAGTGTTTACATTTTTGTTACTCTTATTGAAATATTGCTTCTGCTATCCTTATGTAATATTGCTTCTGTATTTTTTAATGTACTGTACAATGTACTGGAGTTTTTCTTCCCGGACCTCTGCTGAAAAAGGGCTATTCAGCTCAGACAGACTAACCTGATCAACAAATGCAAAATAAATAAAATAATAAATAAATAAATATCAAGATAGAATTTTGGATAGTATTACCTCAGATGTTAATAGTTTAAGAAAGACAAGGTTTACACCTATTATAAGAATAGGTTTGAATAAGTCAGAGGCATATTCTAATAGTGAAGAAAATTTATGAGCATTTCCACCTCCTATTTCATTAGATTCAGATACAATCAGACAGTCGGTCAACAACAACTGGAAAATAATACTGAGAAATAAAAATGTATCCTCTGTTATTGGTGCACAGCCAAGACGTACTTATCAAAAAAGCTATAACTTTAAAATATTGTTTGAAAAAAGTCAAGTAGAAAAAAAACTTCATAATAAAATAGTATGCTTAAATGTAACAAACTGCAAGTACTGCAGATATATAAAGGAAAGTTTGAATTTTATATTAAGACATTTACATAAACAAATCTGGGCTACAGGAAGATTTACCTGCAATTCCTGTATGGCTGTATATTTAGCTAAGTCAGAATCATGCAACAGTTTATATGTAGATAAAACCACAAGAAAACTGTCAAAGTGAATTTACAAGCATGTACTAGCAATCAAAAATAAAGATTTATGAAATACCCTAGCAAAGCATGCCTTATATTGTTCAGAGTTTTGTAAATTCTCTTTTTTTTTGTACTAGATCATGTTACTCAACAAATTTATTCAGGGGATTTAAATAAGTTGGAAGTTAAGGAAGTAAACTGACAGCTATCATTAAATGCAAATAAAAGTCCTGGATTAAATGACAGCATAAATATTAGGTGTTTATTAAAATCACATTACATATAATTAACTTGTTTTAGATAAGAAAGTTATATGTATCTTTTTGTACATTTTATGTATGTTTTTTAAATTTTACATGAATTTTGAAACTGAACACCATGTGATCAATTATTTAATTAATTTACAGTACAAACTGAAATGTTTAATTGTTTTGTATAGCTCTAATGAAATTCATAAAAAATTTGGATGAAAGTGCTTAGCTTGCAAAACCTTCTCTAGTGTGTATCTTTTGAACAGTTATTAAAAACTGAGTGTAACAGCTGTGTAATAACGAATAGTTCCAGTAATTGCTTTTTTGTTTTGAGAACTGGACTTTAAGCATTCTATTAAGGTTTTTAAGAAGTTCTTTGTTTTTTTTTTGTGCATGTTATGGATATTACTGGTTGCAGCAATCAAACAGGGTTTTTTGATGATATAAATAATGAAAACCTGAATCTCACAATATATTCCATTCCACAGGAGTTCCTGGATTTAATGCAGAACTTATCCAGTTTAGTAAAACAGATGAAATATGCTTTTCAGTAATAACTGTGGAAATTTAAGTAACTCAATTTCAACTCCTTCTCAAGTCATCAAAAAAGGTATTCCTATTGGAAACAGTAACAACTTAAGTGGGAGAAACAATACAACTCCAGAATCTGATGTGAAAACTGTTTTTGGTAACAGCAATAACCCAGTCCATGTTTTTTTAACAGTCAGAATGTTAAATATTCAAGCTACTGTTAACATTGAAAAAAATGTTTCTATAGTTCAGTGTAGAAATCTAATTTTTAGTCTTGAAAAGGACATTTTGAGAGCAAAATCTACAGAACTTGAAGTGCAATATCTAGAGCACTGTATTTTCTATTAAACAAGTGCCTGGGGGACATTTTTTGTAAATTTCCAAACAGAGTTAGTCAAAGAGATGACTTATACTGTAATTTAGTTGACATATTTAATGAAGCAGGCATTAACATATTAAAGGTGTTAGCGGCAGATTACAAAACCAGTTTAGATACATTAAAAGAACAAATATTCAAAGTTGATAAACAAGTAATAAGTAACATTTTTAAGCTGTCTGCAACTGTATAATGGTATTTCAGCCAAGGTAGAGAGGCACACAGCAACAATTATTTATAAGAAAAAGAAAAAAAAAACTTGTAAGGGATGCTAAAATGTATACAAAGGCACAGCTTACCCAGTTGGTAAAATAAATCAACTTAGAAGGAAATTTAATAATAACTTTTTTCAGAAGTTGTAAGAAATGTTGAAATTAATAATTTTGAAGAAAACATTTATCTAAACAATGTAGGTTTACAAAATACCATTAATGATGCTGGTAACAATGACCCAATGGAAAACACAAGCTCTGATTTTACAGCATTTACTGCTTCTGCATCCCCTTTTCACCTAGTTCCCCAAGGAAAAAGAAAAGGGAAAGGCAAGAAGACCTAGGTGGTTGTTTTGCTGTAACAAATTTAAGCAGTTTTCTTTTAAATGTTCATCATATTAACATACTAAAAATGCTTTTCTTTAATACCTTCTAATAGAATGAACATAAAAACAGTTTTAAAAGATTTAAAGTTGTATGTCCAAAAACTCAACTTATATTTCATATTAAATAATGTGAAAGAGTTTTGAGACTTTTCAGTGAGATGTTTTAGAAAAAGGAACACTTTTAACCCTGTACTGCACCATACTTTAAAGTTTTTTTTCTGAAACCTGTGAGCAAGAACTAAGAGAGATTATAAATGCTCCTTTGAAGAAAACGTTTTACAACTTAAGCAATGATGAGGGAAAAGCACTGTCAGAACTCAGAAATGATTTTAGTGCATGTGTCATGAGGGCAGACAAAGGCTGTGATACAGTGTTAATGGATGTGGTTGATTATAATAGGAAAATAACTGATATTTTAAATGATGACAGCTGTTATCAAAATGTTTAACTTAAGACAATTAATTAATGTTTTAGGAAGACTGACTTAAAGTTATTAGACTTTATACATCAAGGACAAATGGATATAACATTGTATGAGTTCATGAAGATAGAATTGCCAAAATGTGACGTTTGTTTAGGATTCCTAAAGTGCACAAAGGAGGAACAGATAAGGAATCATTAACTTTCAGACCAATTATAGCTGCAGACTTCAGCAAAACTGAAGCTATTTTTTTTTTTTTTTTTTTTTAGATTCAGTTTTGAATCCCCTTGTACAGAGGACAAAGTTTTTTTCCAAAAGATTCATGGACGCCATTAAAATTATTACAGCAATATAAATGTAATGGTGAAGAGAATATTATGGTTACATTAGACATTGTTTCACTCTACTCTAGTATTTTACAGGATGTAGGTGTTGATTACCTCAGAGACTATTTACATAAATTTACTGATTTTTCTAATGATTACATCAACTTAATTTGTACACTAATAGAGCTAGTACTAGAAAATAACTTTTTCATATTTAACAAGAAATATTATAAGCAAAAATGTGGTGTTGCAATGGGCGACAGAATGGTACCTTCCTTCACCAACTTAGCAATGAGCTGCTGGGAAGAAACTGTGTTATGCAAACTTTAATTATACAGTAAAATTACTTTCTACAGACATTATACAGATGACTTCTTCTTTATTTGGAAATGAAGTATAGTAGGATTAGAAAAATTTATTACTGAATTAAATAATAGTACAAACGTTCTTACTTTTACAAGAAGTAAACATGAGAAACTAGTTAACTTCTTGGATGTTGAGCTAGGAATGGATATAAAACCAAGTAAATTTAGTAGTATTATATACAGAAAGAAGTACTTTGTTAACTATTTAAATGCAAAAAGCCAGCATCCAAATTTCATGAAAAGAAATATTAAAGGACAGTTTGTTCACTTAAGTTGATTAACTAGTTGTGAAACCAGATTTGAAAAATAAGTTATCTTTCTTAAAAATATGTTTATTAAAAGAGGCTATCAAGATAGTATTTTGGATAGTATTACCTCAGATGTTAACAGTTTAAGAAAGATAAGGTTTGCACCTATTATAAGAATAGGTTTTAATAAATCAGAGGCATATTCTAATAGTGAAGAAAATTTACAAATATTTCCACTTCCTATTTCATTAGATTCAGATAAAATCAGACAGTCAGTCAACAACAACTGGAAAATAATATTGGGAAATAAATATTTATCATCTGTTAATGGTGTACAGCCAAGGTGTACGTATAAGAAAAGCTATAATTTTAAAACAATGTTTGAAAAAAGTCAAGTAGAAAAAGAGGTACATAATAATGGTATGTTTAAATGTCACAATTGCAAGCACTGCAGATATATAAATGAATGTCTGAATGTTATATTAAGACATCTACATAAACAAATCTGGGCTACAGAAAGATTTACCTGAAATTCCTGTATGGTTGTATATTTAGCTATGTGCAAATCATGCAACAGTTGCTAAGCAGGTAAAATCACAAGAAAACTGTCAAAGCAAATTTACAAGCATGTACTAGCAAACAAAAATAAACATTTATCAAATGCTTTAGCAAAGCATCCCTTATCTTGTTGAGAATTTTGTAAATTCTCTTTTTTGTACTAGATCTTGTTACTCAACAAATTAATTCAGGGGATTTAAATAAACTGGAAGTTAAGGAAGTAAATGTCCTGGATTAAATGACAGCATAAATATTAGGTGTTTATTAAAAATCACAATGCATATAATTAACTTGTTTTAGATAAGAAAGTTATATGTATCTTTTTGTATATGTTATGTATGTTTTTTAAATGTTACATGGATTTTGAAACTGAAAATCACATGACCAATTAATTAATTTGAAGCATAAATTGAAATGTGTAATAGTTTTGTATAGCTCTAATGAAGTTCATTAAAAATTTGGACAAAAGTGCTTAACTTGCAAAATGGTCTCTAGTGTGTATCTTTTGAACAGTTATTCAAATTCAGTGTAACAGCTGTGTTATACTGAGTATTCCAGCAATTGCATTTGTGGTTTAAGAACTGGAACTGAACCACTGTATTAAGCTTTTTAAGAAGCTCTTTAATGTTAATATCTAACTATTAATATATTCTTAATTTAGCTTTTTTTTTTTTGCAGGCACATGGGTGTAAAATGTACTTTAGGGTAAAACTGTTTGTCCAGCACATAGTGCAGATGAGTAAGACTATGAGCTGTTAAAGACATGCTTCCTGTAAAACAGGGTTTGATTCACTCAGCCTTTGTCTTCTTCTGTGACTCTGACCAAGTTACTTCATCAGACAGTACTCCTGGGATGCTCCTAAAAAGGGGCACTTGTGTCCATTAGGCTGTCCTGGGCTGTTAACAAATGTGTTTCACATTTGTCTTTTGAATTCCTGCACCCTTGACATAGCTGCTAACTAGTAGTTCGCTATATGCTATTTGGATATGAATCTGAGCATGTCTCTTGAACTTTAATGGGATGTCAGATGTATTTTTACTAAATATGAGTTACTGTTTCTCATGCTAAATTTACTTTTAGTGTGACATTGTTTTGTTGAAAAATATCTGTCAGTGTTTTTTTTCTGTAAAATTTGATATAAAAGTTTTAAATAAAGCTTTAGCATAGGTAACCTTAATTTTAGGTTAGGTAATGCCTGCAGGTGAAGCTGTCTATCTGTAAATGTGCGTAACACAAAAGCTGCAAATACACATAAAAAAAAAACTGTCATATAAGTGGGAACAATTTTTCTATCATGATGGCTATGCTGTCCATATTATCCTGGAACATGAATGGCCTTAGAGGTATAAATAGAAAGGAATGAATACTGAATTATATTAAGAAATGTGGAGTGCAATAGCAATTCTGTAGGAAACAGACTTAGAAAGAAATAAGTATGTGGATTTGATAAACAGGGAGGATTTCAAAATTAATATTCAGCAGAATATCAGGAACAGAGGGAAAGTGAATCACTCACTATCTGATTTATTGCACTATAGAGAAGTAATTATAGTAATTGCTAGAGGGGCTCCAATATTGACAGATGAGGGCAAAAAAGACAAAAATGGCAGATTTGTGACTATTGGTGAGGGAGGAGATTACAATAGCATGTATTTATATTCAACCAAAAACTGCTGTTACAGAGCTTAAGAAAATTTTGGGAAAAATAATTAGCTTTCAGCAGGGAATATTATCTAACAGTTGGAACTGGAATTTAATTTGCAATAAAAAGGATGTATCAGAGGAACATAGAAGAGACAATATAACAAAGGAGGGTAGATTTCTGAAGAAATTTATGAAATATTTGGTATGGAAAATGTAAATTCAGTAGTACGAACTCAGACAGAATTTACATATTATTCACCTAGGTACAATAACTTAGCTAGACTAGGCAGGAATTATATTTCACAGGAAGATGTGCATTTAATTGAAAACTCTGGCAAACATTGAATAACTATTTCTGATCATGCACCAAAAACAACTTAGATAAAAATGCAGGGTAATAAAGTAAAAATAAGACAACGGCACTCGCCTTCCACCAACCGATTAAAAAGTCAGGAATTTAAGGAATGGATAGTGGAAATTATTCAAGAGACATTAAGGAAGATAGAAATATCTTACGAAGTTATAGCTACTGACTAGGGAAAAAGCAAATAGAGTTTAAAGATATGTTCAAAATAAAACAGAAAGATATATGGTTAAGAAGTAATATAACTTACTTAGAGGGGCTGACAAAGGTTAAAGTATAACAAGAAAAACAAACACAACTGTGATGAAGTAAAGCTTGCAAACAAACAGAAGTCAAGAGAAGAAACAGCTTCACAGCACTGAGCTAAACAAAGTTTTAATACAAATATCAAAACTTTTGGGCGAAGTCCTTCATCAGTGTTATAAAATGTTTAAAAAATACATACAATTTATATCATTATAAAAACATCACATGACACAACCCATCCTATCAAAACATAATTAGTTAATCATTCACTAATTAAAAAGTCTTCTTATATAAAATATATAAAATATACATATACACACATATTTTATAGCCTGCATATATATATATATATATATATATATATATATATATATATATATATATACATATATGAAAGCCATATATATTAAAAACATATATATAAAAATATATATATATATATATATATATATATAAAATCCAATAGTGACCCTAATTAGGACTTTATGCATTGCTGTTTATGTTTCAAAATCAGTTTAAGTGAGACCTGCTTATTGATTCCTGGTGGGGAATCTGCTTGCAGACAGATAATCCAATTATATTCCCTGGTGTCAAGTTTATTGGTCACATCACCCTTCCTCAAACTAGGTTCTAAGACCTCTATAACCCTAAATAGAAAACTATGTGTAGGACCACTGTCATTTATATGCTTGGCTAAAGCATTCGTCAGTACACCTCTCCGGATGTCTGATTTATGTTCTATGATTCTGTTCTTAAGCTTCCTAGTGGATTTTCTCACATAAAATGATGGAAAAGACTTACAAGTAGCTAAATAAACTACCAGAGCTGTGTTACACATAGCTGCACATTTAAAATAATTTTTTTTCATAGTTGTGGGATGGATGAAAGTATTTGATGAACAAATATCAAGACAACACGAGCAATTAAAACATGAAAATGTACACTTCCTATTAAAACCAGATGTTACTTTCTTATTCAGGGCAAAATCTTTGTAGCATAAACATTGCTTAAGATTGCTAAAATTTTTATATGTAAAAAGAGATTTCTCTGGAGCAAGATGGTTTAAACACGGTAGAGTCCTTAAGATACCCCAATTTCTCTTTACAATATCTTCAATTGGCCTACTGCTTCTATTATATGTCATAGTATACCTTAGATGCTCAGCAGTATTACTGTTCAGTCTTCTATTGGATAGATGCCCATTAGCTGAAAAATATGGATTCATTTCATTCCATCTCTGTGCCATTATTTCATCACTAAGATTTTCCAACAGGGCTGCATCATATCCTCTCTCAACAAACTCAAGGGTCATGTCCATCATTTGTCTAGCACATATGTTGTCATCTGTATTCAGTCTATTTACTCTCATGTATTGGCTTTTTACAACCCCTTTAAAGATGTGCCCAGCATGCATACTTTTCCTATGCAGGTATTTATTAATATGCACCTCTTTCTTATAAATACTTGTATCCATACGTTGACCTTCCAAATGAATTTTTTACATCCAAATAATTTATATCTAATTTGGAAAAATTCATTTCAAAACTCAAAAAGCTAGTTGCCCAGTTTAGGTAACGTACAAAATTGTCAAGTGCATTTTCAGTACCATGCCATACAATAAACACACCATCAACAAAATGTTTGTAAAATAGAATATTAGATCTATATTCATTCTCATTTTCATCAAAGACAAATGTATCTTCCCAACTCCTAAGAGTGAGATTGGCATATGTGTTGGCCACTGGACTACCGATCACTACACCCAACTGTTGGTGATAAACCTGTTTATCAAACAAAAAGATATTGCTTTCTAAGGTAATTTTCAACAGTTCACAGAAAGTTTCAGTCTATCTAGCATTATATTTACCATGCCTACATAAAATTTGTCTTATGCTGTTCATATCATATTCATTCGGAATACAAGTGAAAAGAGATTTAATGTCCAGAGTTACAAAAAGGAAGTTCATTTCAGTATTATTTTCATACCAGTCATATAACAAAGTAATAAAATTATCACTAGCCTTAATGAAACTTTGTACATAACATAAAAATTATTTTAGTATACCTTGTAAATAGGTAGAGATGGGTTCCGTAATCCATCCTCTGCCAGAGACAACTGGTCTCATAGGGGGCCTACACAAAGATTTATGTATTTTGGGTAGGCCATTCAAGACCTGAATAATAGGACTAGGCACAGTTAAAAAATTAAAAATATCTACTGTTATGTCATCATTAATCTGTAACTCATAAATACTAATATTTACTTTACTAATGATTCTATTAACATCAGCATCCTGAATCGGTTTAAATGTCTGTGTATCCATCAATAATTCATGCATTGCTGTAATATAATCAGTACAATTTATAATTACTATACGGCCACCTTTATAGGTTCATAGGTTGGTAATGGGCTATCTGCCCGAAGGCATATATTAGCCTAGCCACATTGTACGATATTCACCGCCCCTTTAGTAGTTCCCTAGACCCTTGTACTAGCAGCTAGTACCCTTGGCCCCTATCTAGTAGTGCTGTTGGTGTGATCCCCAGTGTGAACTTTCTGTTACCCATCCACTCATCAAGGTTCCTCTTGAAGAGTGATAGTGAGGGGCTCTGTCTTATGTAGATCGGGACCCTGTTCCATGTTAAGGGAATTCTCTGTGAAGGGAATCCATCCCTCCAGCATGTTCTATTCATTGTTGTGTTGTGGTTTATATCCCTAGACCGTGTAGCTCGAGTAGATTTGTCTGCTTCCTTAATTATAATATCCTTATTAAGCTGTAAATCATGTAATGCTTGAGTTTCCTGTGTAGATAAATTGTATATTTTTAAAAAAACATTATTATCATAACGTTCACATATCTGCTTTTCACAGACATCATGGAATGCTGTAAGTGTGGGTCATTAATTGGTATAAAAGTACTTGATCTCTTAAATCCTGTTGAAATATTAGTAGAATTGTCCTTAAAAATCAATTTTAAACTTAAATTACGAACGAACATTTTTAATTCAGTGAGAGCATCTGTAGTACTACTAACATTAGAGGGAATAAACTTGATACCATGTTCAAGTAATGAAACAGTAGCTTGTGATAATTCCATATCAGATAAATTCACAATTGAACCATTACCTAAGTGTATCACTTTTACAGAAGGTAAAATATTGTTTACTTCAATAACATTGTCAGAAAAAGATTCAAAGTCAGCATTAGTAACAACCGGAAGACCTACTAATGCTCCAGAAGCTGCATTTAGATCAATAGCATTATCCAAAAAAGGTTCAAAAGCAACGGTAATAGCAGCAGGGAGTCTTACTGGTATTTGAATGATTTACTCCGAGTTACCGGGCCATTGCATTGCCTCCCTCGAGAATGAGAGCGTCCTCTGGCATCCCCTTGCTTCCATGGATTCACCTTCTCAGGAAGGTGTAAAACCAGATGTTGAGGATGGTCTAAGAAAGATTTAGTTGTTGGTACAGCTAAGTTCTTAGAAAAATTATTATTCGATGTTCCTTGCTCCGAATTATCTTCATTAATGGTATACGCATTCACTGCTCCCATCTGCACTGATGTTTCAGATGCTGAGGACTCAGAGGTGGATCTTAATCACTTCCTCTCAATTCTGATTGGCCGATCAAAGACTGTTCAGTCATTGCTGCTGGAGTTAAGGACACCTCATTGGTTAACGGCTCAAGATTGTCTAGGTCATTCATTGAAGCCCGTTTAGCATCAGGTTTTGACTTAATTACAGTATTCTGTTCTTGCCTCAATTGTTTTGGCCAAGAGAAGATATTACCACAAGTAAAATTATTGATATCTTATTCTATTTTACGTTTCTTTGTTGCTTCCAGCTGCTTATCATAGTTACATAGTCGACCCAACATAGCACTATAGATTGCCGTATATTGACCTAACAGAGCAGAGGAAGAAATCTGTTTCTCCAAGTCATTAATCTCACTATGCAAATCTTCTTCTGTTTGTTCAAAAAACCCATTCATTAGTAGCATATAGTCTATGCCCAATTTTATATTTAACTTCTGCCATCTCTTCAGGAATTCAGGGTAAGTATTTTTGTAAGAGGGTATATTCAAAACCTGGAGCCCTCGTGGAACAATACCCAGATTGACATAAGCAGCAAAGCTGTATCTCTGCCACTGAAATCTCTTGAACATTTTAACCTTCCATTCTAAAGGTAAAATACTGGAAGTATACCTGTTCCATTCTTTCTCATGAATGGAGGAAATGTTCACAGGATCAGAACTGCTGCATCAAGGTCACAACAGCATATTTTCTCTCAATAGTAAATTCTGTAAGGTACCAGCAGTACCAACAGTACCTGTAGTTCCTTGAAGAGAATGCTGAAGTTGTAACTGTGGTTGTGTCATAGCGCACCTCAATAAATCAATGGTCCCAGTGCTCACAGTGTGTTTAAACAACAAATGCAAAATGAGAAAAACAAACAGAACTGTGATGAAGAGAAGCTTGCAAACAAACGAAAGTCAAGAGAAGAAACAGCTTCACAGCACTGAGCTAAACAAAGTTTTAATGCAAATATCAAAGCTTTCGGACGAAGTCCTTCATCAGTGTTATAAAATGTTTCAAAAATGCAAACAATTTATATAATTCAAAAAACATCACATGACACAAACCATCCTATCAAAACATAATTAATCATTCACTAATTAAAAAATTCTTATATAAAATAAATAAAATATGCATATACACACATATTTTATAGCCTACACACACACACACACATATATATATATATATATATATATATATATATATATATATACACATATATATAAGCCATACATATTAAAAACATATAATATATATATATATATATATATATATATATATATATATATATATATATAGATATAGATATATATATAATCCTATAGTGACCCTAATTAGGACCTTATGCATTGCTGTTTATGTTTCAAAATTGGTTTAAGTGAGACCTGCTTATTGATTCCTAATGGGGAATCTGCTCTTGGAGACAGATAATCCAATCATATTCCCTGGTTTCAAGTTTATTGTTCACATCACCCTTCCTCAAACTAGGTTCTAAGACCTCTTTAACCCTAAATAGAAAACTATGTGTAGCACCACTGTCATTTATATGCTTGGCTAAAGCATTTGTCAGTACACCTCTCCGGATGTCTGATTTACATTCTATGAGTCTGTTCTTAAGCTTCCTAGTGGATTTTCCCACATAAAATGATGGACAAGACTTACAAGTAGCTAAATAAACTACCAGAGATGTCACAAAAACACCAAGTCTTCCAACAAAGCAAAAACAATGAAATAAAAATAAAAAAGTCCCAACACAAACATGGTGTCACCGATTTAATAGCACAAAAGACAGAGATCCCAACAACTGAGCGCTTTCACCATAAGAATGGCTTCATCAGACTAACGTTGGTTAGTACAAACATTTAAATACCCCATCCCCTACCTGCTGACCAATCCAAATTAAATGACATCATCTCAGAAATTAAAAAAAAATAATTGATTATACATGAAATATAAAAACATGCTTAAACCAAAATACAAGATAAAAATGCACTTGTACAATATGCGTAAAGATAAAACGTGTTATGTTGCTGATATATGGTGAATATATAAAAAAGAAAAAAATGTTATTTAATCACATTTGCTTTAGTCTTAAGTGTAGGAAGAATAGCAATACTGTTATTGAGGCCAGGTGGATGCATGGCATTTAGCCTAAGTTGCCACATTCCTGTGGAAGGTTGGAAATTAGAAGGGAAGAAAGTGGTAAAGATATGGAAGATTTTATTTAACAGTATTTTAAAAGGAAGGGAAGCACCAACATCTTGAATGAAAGATGGGGTGGGTATGTTACCTAAAGATGACAAAACCCTTGAGACTCAGCTTCATGTAGACCCACTTCAGTTTTAAACCAGAATTTTAGTGTTTATGTCTGTACTAGCTAAAGGAATGGTAAAGGTGTTACCAAAATTTATAGATGTGGATCAGTGTGGTTTTGTGGAGGGGAGGCAATCATTTGACAATGTTAATAGAACAGTGATGATCCAGACGGAAGAAGAATGTAAGAAAATACCTGTTGGTGGGTCTTGATGCAGAGAAAGCATTTGACAGAGTAATCTGCAATTTTATGAGTAGGTCATTGGAAGCATTTGCATTCCCTGAAACAATAAGGCTAATTAGAAGAATGTATGAAGGATAAGAAGCAGTAATTAATGTAGGAGGGTTCCTCTCAGATAAGCCATTTTTGAACCAAGCAGAGGCATCCTCTTTCCCCTTTGATATTTGCTTTATATTTAGAGCCACTGGCATAGAAAACAGAGACTCAGAAATACAAGGATATAACTGGCAATCAAGACATGGTAATCAAGACAGGTTGGCTCTGTTTGCAGATGATATTATATTGTACCTGATAAATCTAGAAAACGACATCTCAGTGTTGTGAAACATTATGAGACAGTTTCAGATCTTTTCAGGATATAAAATAAATGAAGATAAAACAAAGGGTATAGCCATAATTTAAGTACTCACACACAAACTGGTTCAGCAATACCCATATTTATTGGGGCACGATTAGATGAAGTATTTAGGAGTATGCATTAAAAAGGCTTCTGTTATGGCAGCTAAGGTTATATGAAAAGAGACTAAACAAAAGATAATACAAAAACTGAGAAACTCCAGAATCTTATTTATGGATATGGATAGTAAGACACAAGCAGTGAAAATATTTTAGTCCTGTTAGTCCTGTATACAAGTCAAGCATACTTCTATCAACCCAAAGAGAAATTGTGGACAATATTTAATAAAGAACTGAAGGACTTTATCTGGAGGGAAAGAGGGCAGATGTTCAGTTGGATAAGTTCATCCTTCCAGTAGAACAGGGTGGTTTAGGTTTACCTAATTTGACGGACTATTTATGAGCTACACAGTTAAGGCTCATATATATAACACAAGCAGAAGATTATAATTCAAAGTGGAAAGGGATGATGATGATAAAGCAAGGGGCAAGTTCAAGAAATACAGAGTGTGGGATTTTGGATCCAGATCCTTAATGAGAATAACAACTATACATAATATTACATGGATATTAAATTATTATAATATTATATGAATATTATGTTACTATTGCATAAATATTATATTCATAAAGTAGAATAAGTATTCTAAGAAATAAGCCAATAAGAGAATGCAGAAAGTAGGTTTTGCCAACAGGGATGACTGCAAGTGGGGCTACAGAAAATAGGCAAGAGGGAGCTGAAAATTACTGGAGAAACCTGGCAAAGGAATCAAGATATTGGAAGCAAATAACTCAAGCAGAAAAGGTAACAGAATGGAAAGAGGCCAAGAAGACATTTGGATTGCAGGCCAGAGACTGCCTTCCCTAACAGGCCTTGATCTCAGAGTATAGACAAAGAGAAAAGGATAGGGAGATTTTAAGTGAAATAATATGCTGTGGTAGAAGGTTTTAGATGAAACTAGAACAGAAGCAGCTGTTAAAAATGGATAATTAATACAACATATAAAATATTGCATGATAATGATAAGAATCAATCAGAGGAGGTTAGAAAACATTGGGAAGAAAGACTAGAAAAGCAATTTACAAGAAAACAAATGGATGAAATACGTATGGCTCCTATGTATGCAAAGTCCAGAAAGTTTAGGATCTTTTCTTGGAAGCATCTGCATACGTATTTTAATACGCCAAGCAGACTTCAAAGAATTTTTCCTTAGTAGATAGCAAATGTTGGAGGTATGATGGAGAAAAAAGAGGTAACTATGAGCATATGTTTTCAGAGTATAATGAGCTGGCAGATTTTACAAATTCCTTACAGAGTACTCTATCAGATATATTGGGTGAGCAAATGGCTAAAAGGCAGGTAATAATTCTTATGAGCTGGGATATAGGATCCGAATTGTCTGCACATAGTAAAGCCTTATTAAGTTTAATTTTGTTGACTGCCAAAAAACTAATTACTAGAAAATGGAAATCCAAGTACACCAACTATATTTGCGGTATTCAATGTTATAAAAGAGATAAAAGAATTGAAGAGTGATCTTTAGAAAAGGGAAGGAACAGATTACATAGAGGTAAATGGAAACTGCAGGAACAATACATGCAGAATAATGTTCAGGAGGAGGAGGAGGAGGAGGAGGAGTGAGGTTTAAGGGAAGGCAGGAATTCAGCCATGTTTTTGTAATATTGGTCTGATGACAGCAGCAAAGAAAATATATGTGATACATATTGCATTTAAAAGAAAAATGTTAAAATTGTTTGTTTTCTTTTCTGTTAATATATGTTTGCCTGTGTCTTAAATGATAATTTAATAAAGGTGTTTAAAAAAGTTTCATATAATAGTAATGAACAAGGGCGAAGCAAAGCAGAGTCTTCTACAAAAAATTTTATTAATAAAACGAATACACCGGTCAAAAAGATTAGCGCTTTCACTCATGTGAGCTTCATCAGATCAGTAACACTCAGACCAGTTAGTAAAGCATTTAAATACATTTAGTAATCAAAATAAACCTATCACAATCAGGTACTAATTAATCATTCAAATAGGCTGTGTATGCGATCTTAAAAAGAAAATATACACATATTCATCAGTGGAAAAATAAATTCAAAGCAATCAAATGAATAAATATATATATATATATATATATATATATATATATATATATATATATATATGCCTGGATGTGCAAAATAAATATGAGATATATAAAAATGTATATAAACATACAAGGGAATAGATGTATGAATGTACAAAACATATATAAAAAATGCATATATACATATAAATGCATCTGTAAACATATATAAGACAAATTTATAAGTATTTATGATTCTACAAAGTAGATTACTAACTATTAAAATGTTATAATATTAAAATATTAAATATATAGCGCGCTTAAAACAACAGTATAAAATATATGTATGGTGAACATATATATATATATATATATATATATATATATATATATATGTATATGACCATGTCAACACTACTATATCCTAGAGGGGATGAATATATAAATAGAAGGTAGAGCAATATATATATTAGTAACCTTCAGCGTTTGATATTTCTACGTTTCTTAAGCATTGGTCTGATAGAGGCTCTTTCATTCAATCCATGGCCTCTATCCGCTCTCAACCCAATAATCCAGTGGCTCTCCTTACTCTCTGTGTGTGATTTCTAATATCCCCACCCCTCACATTAGGTGTGATCAACTCTAAGACCCTAAATTTAAAACTATGTGCATCTCCTAACTGGGCTACATGCTTGGCTAAGGCATTGTGCTGTGAGTTCTTCCTTATCTCATATAGATGTTCTCTAATCCTCTCTCTCAGTTGCCTATTGGTTTTACCAACATAGAATGATTCACAACACTGGCACACTGCCAAATAAACTATATGCATTGTTTTGCAGTGTGCATTCACTCGTGTATCAAACATTATATGTAGATCAGGGTGCCAGAATTCTTCCTTGGTATCTATATAGACACACTGATTATAGTCTCCACATGGTTCTGTATGTCTATTATCAGTAATTTGTCCCCTGTCCCTAGGATAACAGAGCATTCTTTTCAGATTATATTTATTCCTAAATATGAATCTGGGTTCCTTGCCCACAATCTCTCTAATTCCTTCATCTATACATAAAATAGGCCAATATTTCTGTAAAATGTTTTTAACTATTATGTGGTCTGATGTGTATGAAGTGGAAATCTTCACTCTAGGCTCTTCTTTAACAGGTTTGTCCACTATACCTACTGGGGGCCCATAGTATGGTGCTGCTCTTCCTAATCTTAGGTGTGGTATATCTATCAAATTATATTCCATTTCTGATTCCTTATAGCCTCTTTCAGTCAATCGTTGCTTCAGATTAACTAATTCATTTGTAAAGCCTAGGTCTGTTGCATTCAACCTAGAGGCTCTCATACCTTGCCCTTTTATGATGCTCCTAAAAATGTAGGGTGGATGCACGCTAGTTCTCATCAAGAGGTTGTTGTAATAACACGGTTTCCTATAAACACCAGTATTTATAAAGCCACATTCCATTTTCTCTATAAACAGATCCAGAAACTCTATTCTCTCATTGGAAAATTCAATCGTAAATTTTAAGTACTCAGTCAAATTACTTCAAGGAGTCTAGGTTACCTGTCCATAAAATAAAAAGATCATCGACGAAACGTCGATAAAAAGCTATATTCTCCTTAAAGTCAGTCATCTGAAAAAGCGGAGGAGGAAGTGTTTTTTCAGATGACTGACTTTAAGGAGAATATAGCTTTTTATCGACGTTTCGTCGATGATCTTTTTATTTTATGGACAGGTAACCTAGACTCCTTGAAGAAATTTCACTTGTTGATGAATAATTTGACTGAGTACTTAAAATTATAACTATTATATGCATCTTTATTCATCATTTATTGAACAAGAGCGTCTGTCTGGCGTTTTGGTGGGACTGTTAGTATTACTTATTTTCGTATAAAAAAGTTTAAAAGCAATCCAAATCTCCATGATAATTATAAAAGTAAAGTAGAAAATAGTATATACACTGACAGGTTTGATGATAATTTAGGCGAGACAGCCAAGAAATGGGATATTGGTGTGGCTAGTTGGGGCCTGATTCATTATCCTGCAAATGGCCCCATCAGGATTAAGCTCTGTTGACTCTGCTGGTGTATGCTGTTACAATGTGACATTATCAGCCATTCAAGTAGGTCAGACCTGTACTGTGTGATGTCAGAGGTGATAGCTATTTTGATGACAGAAAAGATACACTGAGGTCAAAAATAATACGTCGGTATAAAGCAAGCATGCAGGTCCCCCTCAAAAAAAAAAAAAAAATGAGTATATTGTAAGCAGTAGTATTTTTGATTTTTGTATGACTTGTGGGTTGCTGAACAAAAAATACAGCGGCATTTATATTGTCTTTAATTTCAACATTTATGTTACCTTTAAATGTTTTGCTTTATTCGTTGTACACTGATAGGTCTGGATTGTTTAATACAGTCTAAACATGTTGCATTTTAGTAATATATTAGTACCTTACTTACAGCCTCTAGCAAATGCAAATGGTTTGACATTTATTGTGTCACACAGTCTATATTATTTGGAGTGATGATCAGAACCATCTGATCTTCAGTATCCATTATGTAGTCATCATTGCATATTACTGTGATACAGTCTAATTTACAAGATTGGAATGTAAAAGATTTCTGGAATTAGTTAAAACTATTACTCTGACAGTTAGTGAGGACTAAAGCTCTGACTTATTAATGGGCTGCTTCCTGAGGCAAATGTGCAGGGTTTGAATCTTTATATCTCCAATTACTTGCTGTGTGACATTGAGTAAGTCACTTAACCAGACAGTACTTTAAAGCAAATGGGGAATTTGAGCTAGGCTCCTTAATGGTCTCCTGGACTTCATGCCTAGTAACTATGAACCTGTTGCTGTTGTTGATATTGTTGTCAGCCATTCCAGCATACCAGTTTTTTATTGCAATATAAGTAATATATTTTTCAAGATCAGCAGGTACTGCATTTGTAGATGAAACACTGAAATGCAAAGATGTTTGCAGCAGGAACCTCTGCTTTGGTAATAGTTGTCATGTTATGGCAATATGTTCAGCATACCAATTATTTTAATGTAACATAGGCAATTGTTTTTCTTCAAGGGCATTAGCCATTGCATTTGTAGATGAAGCACTGAAATGCAAAGATGCATTCCAAAAGCAACATTTGCATTAGTAATAGTTCTCTTTAGTGTGGAATTATTCAGATGAATTTTACTTCAGCAGTGATTGTGCATACTGGCTTGCAGATTGTTATCAGATGATTAATACTTCTTATGCTGTTATAAATATTCTTCTATTCAAGTTATGCTGCATATGGCTGGGTCTTATGGTGTGAAGTTAGAGATATTTATACAATTTCATGTAGTTCATCCAAAGGTACCAATAAAATATAAGCAATTTATTTCTTCATAACAATAAAGGATGTACACAGTCAGTCAGCAAAGTGGCTATAACTGCTAATGGAGTGGGGGGCTATCTGTGGATGAAAGAACCTTATGCTCAATAATCTTGTCATTTTTAAACAGTCTTTAATCTGGATTTGTAGAACTAACGTGCACGTACACATGTGTGCATTAAGCTGGAATACTTTGGCTGCTGTATGTTTGAGTGAACTAATTTGAAATATGGAACTTTGATCATTAATATTGTTATTTTTTGACACCAACATCTGAGAGGGATGCAGTCAACAATGGAGCTGTAATTACTGGGTTTGAGGGATATCTGTGGATAAAAATGACTGACCCCGCTGAGTTGATAAAATTTAAAAGTCATTAGTCTGCCTCTGCCAAACTAGTATGCATTTGTGTAAAGCAAATAGTTATACTTTACTCCGGCCATTTTTATTACAATTAGACATGCGATGTGTACATAGTCAATAAAGTGGCCATAATTGTTGTGTATGGATATTGGTGGATTATAACAACAGCAGTATCTGTGGCTTTTTATGGTTGAAATGTTCTGAAATGTGTACTTTTGTCATTGGTTCATACATTTTGTTTCAGTATACTAGAGAAATGTTCAAAACTACAAATTTAAAAAGCATTCTAACAAATGTTGTTATATTAAACAAGAAGTATAATTTAAATCAATCAGGAAGGTGAATGAAAAAAACACATGCATTTATGCATGGTTCTAAAAATGGCTGTAGTGGACTATGGTACATTAGCTACCACTGGCTGCTACAATGTATAAACTGGGGTCAAAGGCAATTCTCAGAAATGTGGTCTGTACTATGTAGGACACAAATGACAGCAGTGCACTAGGGCTGGAGAAATGATACAGCAGTGAACAATGAGCAGCAAATGATGTGTAGCATGAATAAAGGTGTTAATGTATTGAATAAAGGTATAATACAGCTTTGCTTTGCACCAAAGGTGCATGCTGAAACTGCGTGGTACACTGTAATTACAGGAGAGCACTAAGAAGAGGCAGACAGGTCACTGTGCTCATGTTGAAAAACAGCTTATATTTTCCAGAAATGCATACAGTAACAGCACTATAAAATAGAGAGATTCCTCCAACAAAGACACAAGTAGGTACATCTGCAAGCACACACGTACACACACACACACACACACACACACACACACACACACACACACACACACACATACACACACACACACATACTTATACAGATGATTAATAGAGTTATTTTTTTAAACGCCTTTATTGAATTACCACTTGTGACACAGGCAAACTTACATCTATATTAAAGAAAGCAAACAATATTAACATGTTCACAGTTGCAAGCATTATAGTAGTGTCAGTGGTGCAACAGGTATCACACTTTCCTTTAATACAGAAGGCTGTGGGTTCTATTCCCACACCAGGTAGATTGATTACTAATACTGCAGTGCAGCATAAGGGGGTGCTGTACTTCTGAGTGCGTTGACTTTTGCACAAGATGTTAAACCAAGGCCCTATCTCCCTAAGTTGGTGGTAGCTCAGGTGGTTGTAAGAGATCCTGGGTATATATCATATAATTGAATGTACTATTTAGTGAATGCGTATTAGTCGAACACTAAGAAGCAAAAACACTAAATAGCGAATGTTTACGCAAAACATTGTGCTGGGAAAACAACCAGTCGGCCATCATCAGGGATTTGCCCTCCTCCTCACTGTAGTGCGATCTTGGAGTTGGTATATTTAGTTGGGGGTATGGGGGGTGCATCCCCCTACATTGGGGGGGGTGCCCCACTATGATGGATTTTGTTTGGTGATGTATTTCTGTGGTTTGCTGGGTTGGCCAACTGTTTTTTAACCCAGTGAAATGTTTTGCTTAAACAAACATTCGCTATTTAGTGTTTTCGCTTATTAGTGTTTGACTAATAAGTATTTGCTAAATAGTACATTCGATGATGTGATATAGACCCAACAGATCCCGTGGAACCTATCAAAAAGAGTAGTGGTCCTTTATTATATACCAAAAGAACTGTTATTTACATAATATTTACATATTTACAAAATATTTAGAAATGTATAAAAATATAGATATAGAAATCTGTATATACATTGTGACAGCCCCTCTTTACCCCGAGCCAGTAATCAAGGAATTCCTCACCAGTGACACTGGTGAGAGGAGGTCACTAAAAACAGGTATTTCAAATGCAGTTCTCTGCATTCAACAAAATTTCCCCCAAGAGCACACAGGAAACACACTCCACTGGGACTGGACTCTATGTCTCTCCAGATCCCAAACAAGACTCACCTTGGAGCACCGTGTCCCAGTTCAAAGTATCTGGCACACACACTTGAATATCTGAGTACATACACACACACACACACACACATGGGAAAGGCTGACACAGATACACCAGCTGTGTCCCCTCCCTCCAGATTACAGGGTAGCTGCCATCAGGGGAATACTCTAAGGCTCTTACAAAGGGTAACGAATTATATTGTGTCAAATTAATACTGTTATAAATGGCAGTGTGAGACCAAAGCAGTAAGTATTTTCGAAGTGGCCACAGTGACACTGAAGTAAGTACAGGTACTCTCAAGATATTAAAAATATTCACTAAAAGACCAGTCACAATGAAAAGGTATAAAATATTTAATAATGGATTATTAAAATAGAAAACAGGCAAATAATTAAAATTTAGTGACAATAAACATCACAGTTTTCAGTCACAGGAATATAAAATAACACAGTTGGACCAAATGTCACATGCAGAAAAAGAAATAACACTAAAATAATCTCACAGTACTTTTCCTAAGTAAACTAAAGAGAAACTGTCTCTAGTTAACTCACTTAATATCGCAAGGCAAGACGTACTGCTGAGGTGTTCATTAAATAAGGCAAAATGAGACCTCACACACTGAACTGTACAGCTAACAACTACTGAATGACTGAACTGTGATAACTGACATAGATCTTTTATGTATCAGATTCCAAAGAAAAACAAAAATAAAAACAAACTTCTGCTGTCAGAGGTCCATCCTTCAGCTGGTTATAGAATTACATCACATGTAGTCACCTGATTGGCACAGTTCACATTCAGAACTCTGTTAAGATTCTGTCATAGCATTTTTGTAACATAAGCAACTTTTACAAATACATTTTTAATACAAGTATCTCTACAAATTAATGAGGCAGTCAAATGACATAAGATTATTTACAAAACTTCAGCCAGCCATGCTGGCATATGTTACATATGCACTGTCTTACTTTGTCTGGTACAGCTGGCAGTACCTCACAACATCACATACATATTCAGAATTTCCTTTACAATCCTACTAAATTTTCATCCCTATTAGATCCCCACTCCTTTTTCCATGACCACCATCTGATTGCTAAAATCTATGTATCATTAAACAAAATGTCATTTATTCTTTCATTCCATATACCCCATATAACATACAATACCTTTTAATCTATTCTTTCATCATATTCTTTACTTCTATTCTGATAATATCTATATTTAATGATATCCCTGTTTATTTTATCCACTTCTTTTATAACTTCGAAAAAATCTTCTTTACATAGTTTTCCCCATAACTTTTTTTACTCTTTCACATTTCAAAAACACATCTTTTGTAGTTTCTTCTTCTTGATGATGTAAACATATCCTATCATGTTTCTTTTTATATGGCATATTCCTTTTACTGGCACTTTATCTATTACCAGTCTCCAGAAAACATCATGACATTTTACTTTCTGATTACACTATTTGTTTCTTATTTTTGTAGCATTAATTTGTTTTCATCTGTTAGATTTTCCATGGTTTTACATAGTAATGTTTTATCATTACTTTTTTTATACTAAACTTTTCTATCTTTTTCTATATCATCAAATTTTATTTTCCACAAAAAATATTTTTCTTTGTTTATGTACCCTTTTTCTTTTTTATTACCATAGTCCAAAATTTCTCATACTTCTATATTTATTACTAATATCTTATCTTTTTCATTTATCCACTTTAACACTCAGTAGAAATTTAATTAAACAGCATATAACACTGGGTTAATTAACCCTAAACCTCCTGCTTCTTTATTTACATGCAAAACTTCTCTTTTTACTGGGTTTAATCTAGAACCACATATAGATGAAAAAAAATTATCTGCAATAATTCCTTTTCAAGTACTGTTGGTAAAATAAGTACATGTGCTAGATATGCTATTTCCCATCAGTAGTGAATTTATCAAATAAAACTTTTCTCTGAATGATAATGCATAATTTCTCCAGAAAAGACGGGTTTGTTTTAGTTCTTCTATTGTTTTTCCCATTGAATTCTACTAATATCTTTATTCCCAAATGTTATACCTAACACAAAAATTGTATTCATTATTTACTACACCACCCAAGCCTTTACTTTTCTCTTTATTTAAAGCTATCCCTAATATCACCAAACACTTATTTGTACAACTTATTACTTCCTTTAACAATTTTTTTGTAATTATTATAATGTCATCTGCATGTGTTAACAGAACTGGAATTCTTAACCCTTCAGGTGTTATATACCGCATCTTCTTCATTATGTAATTTATTTCACATATTATCCCATTCATAACTAATACAAAGAGTATACAACTCATTGGGTAGCCCTCTCTTACACCACTCTTCATATCTACCTCTTGGCTTAACCAGCCATTTACAAGTATTTTTACTTTATTATTACTATATGCTGACATACATAATTTCCTAACTTTTTAACTTATATTAAATTCTTTCATTATTACCCATAGGATTTTATATCCAATTGTGTCAAATGCCTTATTAAGGTCTCATATCATTGTTTTGCTTCTTTTTTCTATTCATAATACCATCCACAATTTTTCTAAGTAGGATTAATAATTCTAGACAACCCTTCCACTTTATATTAGATATATTATCTTTCATAATATTTTTATTTTAGTTTCAAATCTCTTTTGTATTATTTTCATAAAGATCTTACAATCATTATTATTCAATACTATCAGCCTCCATTTTTTTAATTGTCTTCTATCTTCTTTCTTCTATATGAATTTAACTATTCTACTACATAATTCTTTATACATATAATCTTCATTTAACAATTTATTCAAAATCTTTATTTTTTTTGCCAGTCCCTTGGATTTTTGTAGATTTCATATCCTATATCATCTTGTCCTGCAACCGATTCTATATCTATTTGCCCTAATACTTTATCCAATTCATTTAAGAAATCTCCTTTTCTAACTCTTTATTTTCTTTTTCTGAAGACTATTTTACTTTCTATGTTTTTTCACTACCTTCTTTTTTTAATCATTTATTATATTTATTGTCAAAGGCAGATCCTGCCTCTTAAACTTGGTTGACTTTTTCGAGACAGTCACCAAGGCCATTGATGAGGGAAAGGCAGTCCATACAGCCTACCTCGACCTGGCAAAGGCCTTCGACACAATACCCCACTCAGGTATCATCGAAAAACTCATCAGCTTGAATGTAAACCCATACATCACAGATGACTGCAAACTGGGCGCCATAGTCGAAAACACATCTGACACAGATATCCTCCAGAAGGGCCTCACAGAAATGGATAACTGGTGCCAGAGCCATGGCCTGAAGTTAAACGCCAAAAAATGCATAGTCATACCCTTTGGGAAAAACAAGGCTACCCCTAGCTACCATATAGGTGGCAATCCACTGAGCACAGAAAAAGTCATCAGAGATCTGGGGACCCAGGTTGACAGTAGCCTTTCGTTTGACACTCATGTTGCTAAAGTAGTTAGGAAAACCTTCTATATCACCCACCTGATCATGAAGGGATTCACATCTAGATCAAGGGAGGTCATCGTCCCCTGTACTCATCACTTATTAGACCTATGATTGAGTACAATGCCCCATTCGAATGTATCTGACCAGACACCTGCTGCAGCTTGAAAGGCCCCAAAAGTTCCTCACCAAAAGGATAAAGGGTCTCAAAAATATGTCTTATGCTGCCCGACTGAAAGAACTCCAGCTCTATTCAGTCTCATACCGCTTGCTCAGAGGTGACCTGTGCCTGACATATAAGGCCATGTCAAACCCAGATTTGATGAATATGCTTCACCTCAAAAAATCTAGATCCCTCAGAACCACAACGGCTGAAGACTTAAACCTTGACACGGTTATAAATAGAACGTGCTGGAGGGACAGATTCATCACCCAGAGACTCCCTATGCTGTGGAACAAAATCCCGGTACATGTGAGGCAGAGCATCTCTCTGGTCTTGTTCAAGAGGAATCTTGACCAATGGATGGGAGATTGCAGATATACCCCAGGGATTACTTCAGCGTCACTGCTTGACAGAGGCACAGCAAAATGATAGGCATAGTTTTTATTCAAACTAAAGGGGTGGCGAAAGCCACATAACTATGGGCTAGGCTTATAAATGCCCTTGGGCAGATAGCCTAGTATGAACCTATGAACCTATGAACCTATACATATTGTGCTATACTATTCATAATGTATTCCTGAGCTCTTTCTACTTCTTCTTTACATTTTTTACTTATCTCAGTACACTAGCATCTTCTTTTACTAATCTGCTTAAGTAACTCAATACTTCTCTTTTTCTTTGTAAAATATCATTGTTTATATAACAAGTCTTGTGTTTTTTCTTGATTTCTTTCATACAATTTTTTTTTGTCAAAGTACTTCCTATTACTATGTTCTAAATATTCCAATGCATCATTATATGTTCTTTTATATTTTTTCTCTCCTTTTCTCACATCATAATGGCACTGTAAAAAAGCATTTTTTTATATTTTCCTTAAATATCAACCACCATTCAGAGCAATTTTTATAAAATGTTTAAATATTAATATGATCTTTCTATAACTGTATTACTAATCTCTTTCCTTCTTCATTCCATGCTTTCTCGTTTATCCTTTTTTATTTCTTTCCTATTGTATACATTTATTGGTTTCCTTTATTTCTAGCCATATTGCAAGGTGATCAGAAAATCCTGTTCCAACTACACCCCTTCTCCTATAACTAAACCTTCTGATACTATAAAATAATCTATTTCAGTTCTATACATACCCATTTTGTAAGTACATGAATTGTTGTCCCAAAGTTTTAACTTACCACATCTTATAACTTCTAACATTGTTCTTATATCATTTCCTTTCTTTTTACGCTTGCCTCTTAAGTCACAAAGTCTCCTGTTATTATAATATTCATATTTATCTCTACACAGTCTAAACTCTGATGAAATAAGCTTTCCCTTTATTTACAATTAGTATAAGTATATAATGTTATAGTTATATGTAATTGCTCTTTCCATTTTAAATTTGCAAAGGTTAATCTTCCCATTTTTTCCTAAAGTTACATCAAATATATTTACTGTATTTCTACAGAATATGGCTATTCCAGAACATCCCTCATTTCCCAAATTCCACATTATCTTTCCTCCCCATAGTTTCTCTGTAATCTTTCTATGTTAAAAATCTTGTATTTTCTAATATAATTACATCTGCATCACATGTACTGCACCACTCCAAAATCCCTATTCTTCTTGCTATATTCTTAATAGTATTCACATGTACAGAAAGCACTCTAAAATTTTCATTTTCTCTTTTCCTTAGATTCATGGTTTCATAAGTTCATAGCTAATTACTAGGTTAGCTCTCTTAATAGGGCATTCCAACCCCAGCCAATGTCCTTCCTCAAAGGTGAGAATCAAATACTGCACCCTGAATCTTTGAGTCCAACACCTTAACCATTATACCAACTCCCAGTCACTAGCTGTATATACATTTTCACTCATTTCCTTTTTTTCTTTTGTACTTATCCCTTTAAATTTTATTTTTTCTGTCTTTTACCCTTTTACCATATAGAATTCGTTTTTCTTTTACTACCTCCCAATTTATGTATTCTTCAATACTTATTTTAGAACATTCTTCTATGTCCTCTTTATTACTTTTTCTCATCTAATTTTGCTCTATTTCTATTATTTCTGAATTTTTTCTCTTTGTTCATTTTCTACTCCTTCTGTTTCTTTTTATTTTTCCTTACTCTTGTTTTCATTTGTGCAATCCATCTATAAATGTCCAATTTTGTTATAGTTATAACATTTCAATTCACATTTTTTGCATCATGTCCTATTTCCTCACAATTGTTTTAATTTATCATAGTTACTTATCAAATGTTCTTCTTTTCCACAAAAAATATGTTTTGGGCTATCCACAGTACTTTAGGACACCCCTGTATCCTTTCATATTTAACTTGTTTGGTATATGTATATATTTTTTCTTTCTATTTTTAACACAATGTTACAATTCCAGCCAGCAGTTCATAAACCCCTTGTCATAAACTTTTGAAATGTCCAGTAATTCTTTACTTTCCAAATCTCTCTTTCTACCTCTGTTCAAAACTGTACATGATTTTTTCTTTTTTGTTTCTGTTAAATGCTTTTATCACAAATTTTCCACTGAAAAACAGTCCCAAATATAATTAAAGAAATGTCTCTTTGTTAATAAGAATAAATGCTCTTACCTCATGTGCTCTTATACTCAGTGGAGTTAATAAATTATCCCACACTTCATACTTGTCCATTTATTTTTCTTCTTTACTTTGAATCCTTACCAAGCAGTTCTGATTTTCATTTTTTCTGTCTTCTTTTCTGCTTTTCCACTTTTGCCTCCTTTTACTTTCTTTGTAGATGTTTTATTTTCCATATCACCACTATTCTTCAGAATTGTCTTTGCATCCTCTTTTTGCATTTTCTTCATAATGTCACCCCATCAAACATCTCCTTCATTTTCTGACTCTCTCTGGACCATTTCTTTAAGTAAATCATCCCACAACCCTCCCAGTTGGAGGGTTGTAATTATGCATCTATTATTTGCTGACTCATCTCCATCAAACAGATTTAAAACACTTCATCAGAATCCTATACACATTCCCTGGTCTTCATATTTGCTTTCGCCTCCATTTGTTTCACCACTCCATCATCTCTTTCTCTCTCCATCTCCCTCCCTGTTTTTCCAGGCCACTTCTGCACCTGGAATGGAAATAGGAAGTGCTCCAACAAAGTGGGTCCCACTTGCAACAATGACAAATAGGGGAAGTTCCATGGTGCCCTGGCCAAATATCTCCAACAGTATAAATACAACCTTGAGTTTCCTCTGCAAAGAGGCTAATAACTTGATGGGACTAACCCAGTCAACAAAGAATAAATAAATACTTCAAATATATTCTTCTGTGCAACATAATACAATATTATCTAAGTCGGTCAATTCCTGCCTTTTCCTTAAACCTCGTTCCTCCTCCTCCAAAACAGTTTTCTGAATGTATTGCTCCTACAATTTCTATTTTTTTCTATGTAATTTGCTCTTACCCTTTTCTAAAAATCCCATTTCCAGTTCTTTTATCTCTGTTACAGTATTCAGTAGTTCAAATACAGCTGGTTTAGACTTTGTTTTCCATTTTCTAGCATTTGCTTTTTGTCAGCTACCAGAATTAAACTTAACAAGGCCTTATTATGTCTAGGCAACTCAGATCTTGTGTTGCACCTCAAAAAATCATTTCCTTAGTTACACCCAATTGCTCACCCAGTATTGCTGTCATAGTACTCTGTAGGAAATTTCTAAAGTCTGCCAACTCATTACACTCCAGAAACATATGTTCCAGATACCTCTTTCTTCTCCACCACATCAAGATTTGCCATCTACCTGAGGAAAATTATTTGTAGTCTACTTGTGGTATAAAAATACCTATGCAAAAACTTCCAAGCAAAAATCCTAAGTCTTCTAGACTTTCTTACATGCTTGGGAGCCATGGATAAGTCCTTCCATTGTTTCCTTGTAAATTGTTTATCCAATATCTCTTCCCAATATTTTCTAACCTCCTCTGATCAATTCCTATAGCTATTGTACATTTTATATGCCCTACTAATTATCTCTTCTTTAGCAGCAGCTTCTGTTCTGGTTTCAACCAAAAGCTCTACTAGTGCAGGATTTTCACTTAGGATTCCCCTATTCCTTTCTCTTTACTTTTACTCTGATATCAATCTCTGATAAAAAGGCAGTCTGCAGCCTGCAGTCCAAATGTCTTCTTGGCATTTTCTCATTCTATTACCAAACCCTCTCTAATTATTTGTTCCCAATGTCTTGGTTCCTTTGTCAATTTCCTCAAGTAAATTCCATCTCCTCTTGCTTATTCTCTACACCCTTAGTTGCAGTCATCATTATCAGCAGAATCTCATTTCACCATTCCCATGCTGGCTTAGTTCTTAGAATACTTTCTGCTTTTAGGAATATAATATTTTGTATGTTTATTGTTATTCCAATTAAGGATCTGCATATAGAATCTCACTCTCCCCTTATTTAGTGAATTCCTGCTTCTCATCATCTTCTCATTCCATATTGAATTGTAGCTTTCTGCTTGTTTTATGTATAAGAGCCTTAACTGCGTAGCACTAAAATGGCCCTTCAGATCAGGTAATCCACCTTTTTCTATTTGAAGGATCAACTTATCCCACTTGACTCTTGCTCCCTTCCCCTCCCAGATAGAATCCTTTAATTCATTATTAATTACTATGCACAACTTCACCTCTGGTTGATAACAATATTCCTGACATATATAAAATTAAAGGAACTAAAAGCAATTTTACTGCTTGTATCTTGCTACCCATAGACAAATTAATACAGGTATCTTATTCTTTGATTGGTACTAACATTCATAGTGCTTTGTCCCCCTGCATCTGCTTTTCATCTGTAGAATGCCATGTACACTTTGCTGAGAAGAACTAAGCTCTTTGGTACACCTGCGCCATCTCAGCAGTAATGACGAATACCCAGACTGACTGACTGTTTCATACATATTTGTAACTAAACATATGCAGAAAAAAACATACTCTGCAAGTAAACAAGCAGCTATTAGCAAGGGTTGTGACCTGGAGGCTAGATGAAGGATGATTTGTAGCAAACAAGTATTATCCAATTTGCCAGCTACTGATTTGATGATATTTAAACCAGCAGTACAATAAAATCATTTGGAGTAAGATTACTTGGGCTAATGTAATTCTGGACTCATATATTAGGTAAAGTTTAATTCTGTATGTTACCGAGTTTGTAGCTGGGGTCTTTTACTATACAAAGTATATACTCTTTAAACTATGGTTCTCATGTTTAAAGTGAGACCTAGGTACTTCTATGCAGCAACTAGTTTTACAGGTCCTGAGTTCCCCAAGATAAGGTGCTGTAACCACTTGGGTCTCCTGCACTTGGTAGTTTATATTTACGAAAATAAATCAATTTTGTCTTTTCTTTAACTAAAGATACGCCGATTTTTGGATAATCATTGTCTAATGGATTCTTTCAAGATGGCTGTACATTGAGTAACAGCTTAATTCTAGCCCTTCCCAGTGTGAAAACAGAAACTTAACAGAGAAAGCTAGAGATATTTTATTTCTTAGTAAATTTCAGTAACTGACAAGTAAGAGCATTGACTGGATGCCAAGAAAAAAGAAATACAGAGGACCTGAAAGAAAATCAGCTACAAAAGGTGAGGAAAAAACAACGACTGGGAAAACTACTATAGCCATTCAGCAAAAAGCAGTGCAAGCTCCAAACATGATTTCCAGTAATCTAGAGGAAAGTCTAAGACAACTGCACACAGACCTGATTAAAATAAATGAAACACTAATGGAGTACATCAATTCAAACAAGAAAAGGTTGGAAAAAATGGAAGAAACTTTAAACAGATATTCAGATGAGGTGACAAAACTGCAAAAATCCAAGGTCAAAATGAAGAAAAGGCTGGCTGAATATGAAACTACTCAAGAAGAGGTGTTTCAAAAATAATAGAATTAGAGAACACAGCACATAGGGAAAACCTCAGATCTTCTGCTGTACCAGAGAAGATGGAAGGAACAGACTGCATTCCTTTTATGAAAGCACAAATAAGCAATTGGACTGGCATTCCACAGCAGGAGTTAATTGAAAAGATACATCATGTGTATGCACCAAACCTGGCTATGAGAAAGCAACATAGACCATTAATAGTAAAGATATAATACCACCAACAGGAGTTGATTCTGACAAAAATGTGGCAGAAAGACAAAGTACTAAAAGTGGGAGACAGAATAGTATTTGTTGAGAATTATTACTCATTGTACATCAGGCAGAAGAGGAGTAAATTTATCCCACTAGTCAGAGAAAGTCGAGAAGCAGGCATGGAATTTAAACTGCTGTACCCAGCTACCTTCAAAATATTATTCCTTGGAGGGGCAAAATAATTTTTTGATGAAGGACATGCTGAGGAGGAAATATAAAAGGTTGTCCAACAAAAAAGTGAACTGTGAAGCAAAAGGAGAGACTGCTTTTTGTTCTTCTGATTATAAAGACCACTGAGAGACTGTGCCAATGAAACCTTTTCCAATGTTTCAACAGAAAATGTTTGACAGAAGGAAAAAAAGCACAACAGTTTACTAGAAGAATAGAGAGTAAGTTGGAAATGAAGCAGAGACAAGATTTGGGAGATTAACAGGAATAAAACCACTAACTTGGAAATTGACAAATGTGGGATTACAAAGCAACAATTATATTTGTGAAACATGACAGAACAAGGAAACCTGGAAATATTGGGACTCTTTTAGAATTTGGTAAACTTGTAGGGGAAGAAAGTAAACTGTAAGTAAAACATATTTTTCTTAATGGCACTATCTTTATGGTACATGATTTTCTTTGCAAGTTATAAAGAAAAGTTTTCTAAGCTATTTTAAGTATAATGGGGATACTGATGTAAACAGGTGCTCCTGTTTCTTTTCTTTTTTTCTTTCTCCCTTCTTCTCTCTTTCTGCTTGTTCATTTTTACAAAATGTAGGCATTGCAATGTAAAAAAAAAAAAACAAATATCCCATTAAAAAAGCATGACAAAAGAGAAATTAATGTGTTTTTTTTTTTTCTCATTCTTGCATAGGAGAATGACTGGATTAAGGTCCTTAGCTTGATCTAGTAACATGTTTTAAGACAAAGCAAGTAAATAAAACATAATACTGAACATTATAAGGCTTTTTCTAGCAGGTAAGTGTATGTGTAGTAGTAATTATGTAACTGGTCCTCTTGTCTCCAGGAGACAATCTGATAAAGAGAGATGGCTAGGAGATAATGTTCTCTAAAAGCATTCAAGTGTTTACTCAGCTGGGAGAGCTATAGAGATAAGACAAAAACCAAACAGTACTTAGTTGAAGCACAAGCTGCACCACTCGACTTAGCATGGATAACCTTTCTTTTAGGTTAACTCATTATGTTAGTGTGGCTGTCAGTTTGGAACACTGGTTCCTATTAGGAGGTTACAACTTCAATATTTGAAGATGTAAATAGATTTCTGTGTTATTATTAAGTTAATAGTTTTTTTTGGGGGGGGGTTGGAGGTGTGTTTGCACTTTTTGAGGGCATTCACTAAAACAAAAAAGTTTTGTAAAATGTGACATCTGTTCAAATGGATATGACAAGAAACAACTGTATAAAAGATCAACCTGCCAAACAGTCTATACATGTACCACAAAAGCTGTAACTAGACATTTAACAAAAAAGCTGTTATATATAAAAGGTGGGAATAATAACTTTTCAATGCAATGATGCTTTCTGTAATGTCTTTAAATGTCTATGGTCTCACAGATAAATTAAAAAAAGACTAGTGAATTATATTAAAGAATTTAGAGTGTGAATAGCTATGCTACAAGAGACATACTTGGAAAGGATTTGTAGTACTAAAGGGTTACTGACAAGGGAGGAAGATTACACCAGCATGTATTCATATTCCACTGAAAACTGCTATAATAGAGCTAAATAAACATTCTGGGAGAAATAATCAGCTTTCAGCAAGGAATATTACTTATAAGTGGGAACTGGAATTTGATTTGCAATAGTGAAGATGTGTCTGGGGGCCCCAGAAGGGAAGTATAACAAAGTCAGATAGACTTTTTTAAAGAAATTTATGAAAATATTTGGCATGGAAGATGTGAATTCAGTACTAGGAATTTGGAATGAATTTGCATATTATTCCCCAAAATACAAAAAGTGGGCTAGGCTAGACAGAATTTACATTTCACAATAACACATGCATTTAATTGAAGGTCTCGATATGCACTCAATAACTATTTCAGACCACATGCCAAAAATAACTAAAATAAAAACACAGGGTAATGAACTAAAAATGACACACTGGTACTTTCTCACCTATCTGTTGTAAAGAGAGGAATTTAAGGAATGGGTAGTGGAAATTATTCAGGAACTATTACAGAAGATAGAAATTTCTTCTGAAAATATAGCTAGGGAGTGGGATAAAATTAAAGTGGAATTTAAAAATTTGGCAGAAGTAAAAGAAAGGAAAATATGGTTAAAAAGTAACAATAATTATTTAGACAGACTGAGAAATATTAAAGTATTGCAAAACAGGGGGTACCTCACAAAACAAGAAGATGAGCAATTGCAGAATGCTTAACAGAAAATAAGGGATTACCTCCATAATATGCATGAGTTTAGGAAGATTGCTGTTAAACAACTGTTTTTTTTTTTTATTATAAATCTAGAGCACAAAAACTTTTAGCATAACTCAGGCAACAGAAAGTAGAAAGGGTTGTCAACAAGCTTAGGGGACATATAACAAGGAAGATAACAAGGGATCCTGTAGAAGTATTAGAAATATTTCAGAAATTCTATGAAAGTCTGTATAAAGCAGAGAACTATGGAAGTCAAGAAAAGGCACAAATGGAAATGTTTATGGAAAAATTAAATTATGCCAAGGTTAGAGAAATAGGAGGCTCAATTATTAACAGGACAGGAGGAGATGAGATAAAAATGGTGATGTACAACCAATCTATAGGAAAGTCACCAGAAATATATGGTATTACTGTGGAAGTTTGGATGCTATGAAGCAAAACTGATAAATATCTGGAAGGTTTTGTTTAACAGTATTTCAAGAAACTTCCTAGAAGAAAGTGGTGGTAGCTGCAATACCTAAAGAGGGTAAAGATCTATCAGATACAGCTTCATAAAGGCCCATGTCAATACTAAAACATGACTATAAAGTGTTTATATCTAAAAGAATGATGCAAGTGATGCCAAAATTGATAGATATGGATCAATGCAGTTTTGTGGAGGGGAGACAAACATTTGACAACATTAACAGAACACTAATGATCCAGAGGGAAACAGAACCTAAGAATATACCTCTGTTATTGGTGGGTCTTGATGCAGACAAAGCATTTGCCAGAGTAAGCTGGGAGTTTATGAGCAGTGCAATGGAAGCATTTACATTCCATGATAAAATTATAAGGCGGATTAGGAGAATATATGAGGGATGGAGGCAAAAATTTAAGTGGGTGGTGTCCTCTCTGATCATCTCTTCTTGAGCAGAGGAACCAGGCAGGGGTGTTATTTCTCTCTCTCTCCCCTTTGTTATCTACATTATATTTAGAACTATTGGCAAAGAAAGTAAGGGACTCAGAAATTCAAGAATATAATTGATATGGTGGTCAAGAAAAGCTGTCTCTATTTGCAGATGACATTATTTTATACCTGACAAAACCAAAAAGGGATATTTCAATGCTGTGAAACATACTGAGACAGTTTCAAATCTTTTTCTGATACCAAATTAATGAAACTAAAACAAAGGCAATGGTAGTAAATTATATACCCACATATGAATTTGTTCATCTATATCCATACTTATGGGGACATGATAAAATGAAGTATTTAGGAGTATGTATTAAAAATGATTCTGGTGTGGCAACTAAGGATATGTGGAAAGAGACTAAAAAAGAAGTTATATTCTTACCATAACATTCCATGTGTGTTATCCATCTTGTCCTTTATTCATAGGTTCATAGGTTCATACTAGGCTATCTGCCCTAGGGCATTTATAAGCCTAGCCAGAGTGTGTTTGGCTTTCACCACCCATTTTAAATTAATTTTGCTATGCCCTTTTTCGAGGTTAGTATACTGTGCCTCTGTCTAACAGTGACACAGAAGTGATACCCAAGGTAAACCTATGATCCCCCATCCACTCATCAAGATTCCTCTTGAAGAGAGTCAATGAGGGACTCTGCCTAACCTGGATTGGGATTTTATTCCAGAGTGAATGGAGCCTCTGGGTTATGAATCTGTCCCTCCAGCATGTCCTATTTATATCAGTGCTGAGATTCAAGTCTCTTGAGCGCGTAGCTCGATGGGATTTGGATTTTCTGAGGTGCAGCATGTCCATTAATTCCGGGTTGGACATGGCTTTATACGTCAGGAAGAGATCGCCTCTGAGCAGGTGGTATGCCACAGAGTAGAGCTGGAGTTTCTTTAACCGGGCAGCATATGGCATCTGTTTGAGTCCTTTAATCCTCTTGGTGAGGTACTTTTGGGGTCTTTCCAGTTACTGCAGGTGTCTGGTAAGGTACATCCCAAAAGGGGCATTGTACTCAATTATGGGCCTGATCAGGAATGAGTAAAGAGGCACGATGACCTCCCTTGATCTAGATGTGAATCCCTTCATGATTAGGTGGGCTGTATAAAATGTTTTTCTAACCACTTTGGCCACGTGGTTGTCAAATGAGAGACTGCTATCAACTTAGGTCCCCAGGTCCCTAATTACTTCTTCCATACTTAATGGATTACCACCTATGTGGTAATTTGTGGGCACTTTGTTTTTGCCAAAGGGGGTGGCTATACACTTTTTGGCGTTTAGCTTGAGGCCATGGCTCTGGCACCAGTTGTCTGTTTCTATGAGACCCTTTTGGAGGATGCTTGTGTTGGCTGGAGAGTCGATTATAGCACCCAGTTTGCAGTCATCTGTGAACTTGGTCAGCCACAGTCCTTCCGTGTTGGCCTGTACCTCCGAGAAATATATACCGAACAGGAGAGGTCCCAGGACTGAGCCTTGTGGGACACCACTTGTAACTGGTTTGGAGTCTGACATGGCTCCAGCAATTTTAACCATGTGGGTTCTGTCCTTGAGCCAGTTTGCAACCCATCTAGTGACATAGGGGTTTATATTTAAGCTGGTAAGCTTATCTATAATGCCCGAGTGGGGTATTGTATCGAAGGCTTTTGCGAGGTCCAGGTAGGCTGTGTGGACCACCTTCCCCTCGTCAATGGCCTTGGTGACTGTTTTAAAGAAATCGACCAGGTTTAAGAGGCAGGATCTGCCCTTAACAAAGCCGAACTGGGTAGGATCCAGTGTCTGTAGGTCTCCAGTATCTTTTTTTATGAGGTCCATGATGATCCTTTCCATAGCTTTGTAGACCAAGCTAGTCAGGCTTATGGGGCGATAGTTTCCAGGATCCGTTGAGGCACAACCTTTGTGGAGAAGGACCACTGTTGCTGTACGCCACTCTTTGGGTACATATCCTGTGGTAAGGCTGAGACTGAACTGTAGTTTTATGTTTGGGTTTAGCTCTTCTTGGAGTTCATGTAGGATGCAGCCCGGGACATCGTCTGGTCCCATTGATGCTGTGTTTTTTGCTTTGGAGAGGGCTGCTCTTACCTGAGCATCTGAGATGTCAGGGGGGCAGCACTCTGCTAGGATAGATATTTGCCCTTTTGGTGGGGAGGGGGGGAGTTTGCACTGAACCTGTCAGCTAGGATGTTGGCAATGTCTGTGGGTTCGGTGTATTTTTTTGTCATTTTGGACTAATTCTGAGCATATCTGGGAATTCCCACCCAGGTTCCTAACATAACTAAAGAAAGCCTTGTGATTATCCTTAGTGTCCTGTGCAATTTTTCTCTCAAAGCTGGCCTTAGAAGATTTTATGAGTGCCCGTAGTTTTTTGCTAACACTGATTAGAGATACCTTCCCTTTTTGGGTTTTTGCTCTATCATGTAGTAGCTTCCTCCTTCTATTGTATAGTTTGTTTATGGCTGGGGTCCACCAGACAGGACGCCTGTCTTTGGAGGATTGGGTCTTGGTTTTATTTGGGATTGCATGATCCATGCATTCCTGAAGGTGTTCATAGAATGCGTTTATAAAGGATTCTGCGGTCAGGGCCGTATTTTCCACAGGCCCGGGGGCTTTGAAGGATTCCACCTCGGTTTTGAGGAGTGTGAAATTTGCTTTAGAGAAGTTTTTCACTGTGGTTTTCTGGGCAGGGGGTGGGGTCGGGATGTGAATATCCAGTGAGATTAGTTTATGGTCTAATCTTGCCAGTGAGGGATACACTTCTGATCTGGAGCATAGAGTCCCCATGTTGGTGATGATCAGGTCCAGTATGTTTTCTCCTCTTGTGGGAGTGGTAACAAGTTGTTCCATAGCATTTGAGTTTATAGATTCTAGGAACCTTTGGGCTAGGGTGTTGGAGCTAGAGTAATGGTCCCAGTCTATGTTTGGGTAGTTGAAGTCGCCCAATATAATGGTGTTTGGGGAGATCTTCATATTTTCCAGTGTTCTCAGGAAGGCCGAGTGGGGTTCCTGGGTTTGGGAGGGTGGTCTGTAGCAGGCTATAAACTGAAAGGCAGTTTTACCCACTGTTAGTTGCACATGGATAGTCTCTGATGCTTCGTGCTGTGCCACCAACCTGGAGGTGTGGGTATCTTTGACGAATATTGATACTCCCCCTCCTTTTCTGGTTTGTGGATCGGATCTGATATGTCAGATCCATCTTGGACATTTCTCCAGCTTGAGGTCTTCAACAAAGCTCATGGGCCTCATTCTTTACCCATAATTCATTCCCTTAGTTACCTTGGATGTTGTTTTCCCCCCACCAGTACATGGAAGAAGAACTTATATAGTAGCAGTTTCCTGATATATAAATATATACATATATATAAGACTGTATATGAAAACCAATAAATACTACCATGAATTAGTATCAGACTGAAAAGGTATATTCTCTGCGGCTATATGGTCCTGCTGAATCCCTGTTTTGTTATTCAGTCTTCCAGGAGTATAGGCAGGGGGCAAGGAGGGAGGGTTGTCAGAATAACGGATAAGATGGACAGCACACATGGTACGTTATGGTAAGAACATAACTTCTTTATGTGATGTTGTCAATCTCGCCTTTATTCTCACTTGTGGGACTGCACCCCAAGCAACTAAATTCTTGGGTGGCATACAGGAGAATATTCCTCAGAACCATAGAACCAAAGGAGGCTCTACTCCTACAGGCCAGATCCACTTTTCAATGAGTAATAAAGGTATAAGGTGTTGCCCAAGTAGCTGCAGCACAGATATTATTCAGTGATAGTCTAGCCTGAAAAGCTGGAGATGTGGCCACAGATCTAGTGGAATGAGCTTTAACAACATTTGGGAGGGCTTTGTTTTTAGAAGTGTAAATGTGAGATATGTATAATGATAGCCATCTAGATAGTGTGACTTTTGAAACCAGTTGACATTTCCTTGTGTCAGAATATGAGACAAAAAGCTGATCTGATTTTCTGAATTCAGAAGTTCTGTGTAAATAGAAATGTAACTTTCTGTGAACATCTAGGAGATGCAAGGAATACTTGTCTTTATTTTGGAAGTTGGGAAAGAAAACTGGAAGGTCTACAGATTGGTTAATGGTATTTTCCATCACAATCTTGGGTAGAAAGGATGGGTTAGTGCATAACAACACCCTGCTTTGTGGATGATTAGATATGGAGGTTTTGTGGACAAGAGCCTGCAACTCAGATACCCTTCTGGTAATAGCCACCAAAAACAGAGCTTTCCAGGAGAGATATTTCAAGTCACATGGGTCTGAGGGCTCAAAGGGAGGAAATATAATATTGGATAAAATGAAACTGAGATTCCAAGGGGGTGTTGGATGTTTATATGGAGGCTTAACATAACTGTGTCCTTCAAAAAAGCTCTGCAAAGTCTGTGTGACCTGAAAGGACGGCCATTTTCTCCTATATGAAAATTAGAAATTGCAACTAGTTGAACCTTAACTGAAGCTGCCACTGCTCCATCATTGAAGATCTCTGACAGAAACTGTAAAAGAGAATTAACTGGTGCTGTAAAAGGGTCAATTTCTTTACAGTTTACCCATATGACAAACTTCTTCCATTTGCTTTTGTAAAGTTTTCGAGTAGATGTTTTATGAGATGATAATATAATATGCTTGACTGGGGGGAGAGGGATGGAAACCTGGCAACTAGGGCAGCTGGAGCAGCAAAGCTGTCAACTTTAGGGTGTCAAGATTGGGATGAACCATTCCCGATGGGTGTGTCAGAAGGTCTGGAACTGGGTCCAGAATCCAGGTTTGTCTTGAAGATGAGGCTGAAGAAAGGGGGACCACATTTGATGAGGTCAGTAGGGAGCAATTAGAATAATGGTTGTCACCAACAAACTCACTTTCTTTAGAAACATTGGAATTAGAGGAATCGGGGGAAAATCATAAGGAAGTCCCAGGGGCCAGTTGTGAACAAGTGTATCCCTTGGTGACTCCTCCGTAGGAGGGATCAGGGCAAAGTAGTTGCTGCATTTGGCATTTATGGGTGATGCAAAAAGGTTGTAGCAAGGCTGGCCCCATTTGCAGAAGACCACTAGTGCGGCCATAGAATGGCTCTGCTCAGCTTGTCCACAATGATGTTGGATTTCTCCAGAATGTGCATTGCTATTAGAAGGCAGTTGGAGGCTATCGCTCAATTCCAGACCCAGAGAGCTTCTCGACAAAGTGGGTACAATCTAATTCCTCCCTGTTTGTTTATATACCATACTACAGAGATGTTGTATGTCTGGATTGCTATCATTCCCACAGGAAGAGAGTCCTGAAATGCTTGTAATACTAAAAGCACTGCTCTCATCTCTAGGACATTTATATGCAAGTGAGCCTCGTGATCTTGCCAGATGCCTTGAACTGTCTTCCCGAGAAAATGCCCCCCCCCACCCTATCTGGGAAGTGTCTGTGGTCACTGTGGCCAGAGGTTGAGGAGGAATGAAAGGGCGGCCTCGAAGCACTGAAGGTGAGTGAATCCACCACTGGAAATCTTTATTGCAGGCATTGGTTATCATAATCTTGTAAGACATTGGAAGTTCCAAGATTGACCTCTAAGCAAGTAGCATCCACTGGAGAACCTTCATGTGGAGATGAGCTAGGGGAATTAGTATGATGGATGCAGACATTTTCCCTAGGACCTGGAGAACTAGTTTTGTGGTGGCTTTTGAGTTCTTTATTAGAATTCTGAAAAAATGACTGAGATTGTCTACCCTGTCTTGTGGAAGTCTTACTATTTGAGTCATAATGAACAGTAAAGTTTGAGATGGCTCTAGCCCAGATTTTTCGTAATTAACGGTAATGCCTATAGAGGAGCAGAGTTGAAGGACATAATTCCTTAACTGGAGTAAATGATGCCTGGTTGGTGCAGTTATGAGCGAGTCATCCAGGTATAGAAACACGAGGAACCACTACTACTGCCATACATTTGGTAAACATTCTGGGGCTGTAGTGAGACCAAAGGGAAGAGCTCGAAACTGAAAACGACTGGCTCCTAGCCGGAAATGCAAGCAACTCCTGGGCCGCCTGTTCATTCGAATATGGTAGTATGCATCCTGAAGGTCTACAGAGCACATCCAATTGTCTTTTTCCAGAAATGGAATTACCGATTGCAGTGTCATCATCCAGAACTTCGTCTTCTTTACTGATATGTTCAGATTGCTGAGATCCAAAATGGGCCTCCAGTCCCCTGTTCTCGTTGGAACTAAAATGAATTTTGAGTAGGTTCTGAATCCTCTCTGGTCTGTAGGGACTTCTTGGATGACTCTTTTTGTTAGCAACTTTCGAACTTCTATCATTGCTTGTTCCTTATGATTGAGTGAAACATCTGGAACTACTTTGTTTTTGGGAATAGGAAGGGAGAAGGGAATAATGTATCCCATGGATATTATGTCCTGCACCTATTTGTCATTTGTTATCTTTAGACAGGTTTCTTGGTGGAAGACAATTGTCCCCCGCCCCCTGACTGCCGTCAGAGACGAGCAATCAGGCACTCTTTCAGGAGTGCTGGAAAGGTCTCCCAAAGAAAGATTCGCTGGAGCCTTGGTTTTGCGGCCCTCCTCTGCTTCGAGGGTGGTGCCTTCCTTTATTGTTTCCCCACTGGCTCTGAGAGAACTTTCACCTTGTATGTCTTGGTAAGACCTCTGAGATTTTCTGAACCACATTTTCCCACTACTTTTCTGACCCTTGGGAAAGGGTCTAGTAGGAGTGGAAAAACGTACTCCAGTGGCAGACAAGGTATTTCCCTCTTGTTCACACCTGGTGATCGTTTCCTTCACTTTTGACCCAAAAACAGAGAAGATGTCAAAATGGGCATTAATGAAGGAAGACTTGAAGGGCTCCATGAAATTGTAAAGACACATACAGGCCTGCCTCCTAAGAGAAACACCTGAGCCTGCTGCCCTACTCATTCCATCTGCTGCATAAGAAATGTGTCTCATGGACGAGTTAACAACTGAATTCAAGGTAGCAAGCTGAGCACTGACTTGCTCTGCTGCTGCATCAGCTATAACCCCTTGGAGGGAGTCTGATAACTCTTTAATCAGGTCTTTCTGCAGTCGAGTGAAGTGAGTGAGATAATTCGAAGACTGCAAAGCAAAGGTCACTGATGAGAAGATGTGCTTCCCATACCTATCCATTGTCCTAGAGTCCTTCTCATGGGATAGAGGATGGATAGAGGTACTCGTCGCAGAGAGTTCCTTCCTAGTGGCTGCCACCACAACCATGGCATAAATTCCTATACCATCCTTTGTTAGAAAACTTTTTTTTTCTTTTGGGGCAGTGATGTATTTATTTGGCTCTTTGAAAGGAGGAATAACCCCCTAGAAGTTGATATAGGTGAGACGCAAAGGCCTTCAACTAGACCGACTCCTCAGCTGAAGGGGTGGAGGACTGCCAATCACTTTCTATTTTAATATTTCTAGGATGTTGTGAAGGGTGCCAGCCCAGCCAGACAGAATGTTGTAGATAATTCTATGTCATTGCAAATATTAATATAATCCACAGGCGTGCTTTACAAATGTAAAGAAAACTAAATGTAAGAAAACTGTGTTATATGTTTTGAGTTTCAAAAAGGTAACCACAGTGCACCCTGCTGGAATAAAGCTGATAAGTGAAGCATTTTGTAACTGTTTGATCTCAAGCTCAGAGACAGGATGTCTGAACTAAGAAATTCTTTCTATTGTCTTGAGACAAGAGTTAATTACTATGTTTTATATGTAAAGTGTCCTTTATTGCTGTGGTTTCCTGGTAGGTGCAAGATTAGAAACAAATGTTAAATTTTGAGTTCTGTGAGCCAGGGAAACTTCAGCAGAGGTGTCAGAAATTATGTATATGAAATGGCTCAGCAGTGATGTGTATATAAAGTTAAGACTATCTCAGGAAGAAAGATTTGAGTATTTTGGATTTTGTCTGAAGCTGACGTCAGCTCACTAAGCACTTGCTTTGCTCTGTAAGTAGGATCTTAGACTTTAGTATTTCTCTTAGAGTTAGATAGGAATTTAGCCAGATTAGTCTAGCTGTTTTTCTATATTTATGTCAGACTATTCTACAATATTGTTTTAAAGTTCCTGTGATTTCTGAACTCTTGATTAGCACTGTGTCGAACTGATACGATTTGTCTTGTGCTTTTATTACTTATTATTAAATACTTTTAAACCTTTCAACTGTAGTTATTTTGTGTAGAGATAATTTAAGCTCTTAGAGTACATTGCATGTATTTGGTGATACTGTCCAAGCCACTACAATAGTCTTGCTGCTCAGTCACACTTACTATTTTAATAACAGTAATATTACAAAGTGAAATTGGTCACCCTTTGGGAAGGGCCTTATAGCAGCTGATAATAGTGGTTGGTGGCAGTGATTTCTACCTTATAGCCTGGAGAGAAGGAGGCATAGCAGGAGAACCTGTGCCAGCCTTCCCCAGGAGTGTCTGTGTGTTTGTATATAACTCATATCTCAAAGAGTGTGTCTGTCAGCTACTTGGGAAGGGACATGAAGCACTGGTTGGACAGAAAGGGTGCTGGAGGTTTTGGCTTGACTACTAGGCTGAGATCTGTACCCTATAGCTGTGCCAATGGTGAGTCTTATTGGGGATCTGGAGAGAAAGGGAGAAACCAGTCCCAGACTCACTGTGATCTCTGTGTGCTCAAGGGAAATTGTACTTTACTGTCTGTGTACTTGCTATCCCTCAATATGCATGCCCCTCACTGGTGTTAGTGGTTAGGATTGAGGCTCCTTGATTACTGGGTCAGTGCACTGACATCATATATTAATTGGTTGGCAGTGGTGGGATATCCACACCACATATTAATTGGTTGGCAGTGGTGGGATATCCACACCACATATTCATTATTTGGCAGTGGTGGGATATCCACATCAAATATTGTTTGATAGTGGTGAGTTAGCCACATCACACACTAATTGGCTTGCAGTGGTGTGGATATTGAATTCCTGTAGCTTGTGTACAGTGATCACTGAACATGCTTTTGCACTGTAAATCAGCCATGCAGTGAATATTCAGAGTTCAGATCACAACTGGTTTATTTCTTTTGTTAGCTTAGTCAGGGAGAGCAGGCAAGCATGTCAGCAGAGGAGTACAGTAAGCTGACAAGGAGCCAGTAGGCTGAGATGTGCCAGGCTAAAGGACTGGTGCATGGAAACCTAACAAAAGCAGATATGATTGCAGCTTTGGTCACAGCTGCATCAGAGAATAGTAACCAGGAGGATGATCAGACTGGCTGTGGAGATGTACAGCACTCAGAGAATGGATAGCTCAACCTTTCTGCAGAGGACTTAAAACTCCATCTGGAGCTAAAGAGACTTGAGTTGGCATCCAGGCATTTGGAAACAGAAGCAGCTGAGAGACTGAGATGTCTACAGGCTGAGGAGATTGAGAAACTGCTACACCTGGAAGCTGAGGAGAAGGAAAAGCAGAGGCAGCATGAAAAGGAGATGCTGACTCTTTTGACAGAGTCATGGAGGTAATGGGGAAGGGAGTAACTGGACCTCAGAAGTATAAAAGGTCAGTAAATTTCTTCCACAATTTACAGAGGGGGATAATTGTGATAGTTTCAGTCATATGTTTGAGAGGGTATGTAAACAGTATGATGTTAACCAAAGGCTCTGGGTATGGTTCATGACCCCCTTACTCCATGGTAAAGCTGTAGCTGTGCTGTCTAAATTATCTGATCATGACTTTTTTGATTATACTGCTGTTAAGAATTGCATGCTAGAATTTTTTAAGCTAACACCTGAAGTTTATAGGAAAAAGCTTTGTGAGCATAAACGCAAGGCAGATGAAAGTGTTTGTGAATACATTGCTGAACTAAGCACTTATTTTCATAGGTGGGTAAGTGGATGTCAGGTCACCACTTTTGAAGGGCTGGCAGACCTTTTGGTGAGGGAACAAGCCCTTAGCACTTTGCCTGAGGACATGAGGATCTGGTTAGCTCATAGACAATGTGCTAATTCAGATGAGTTGGAGAGAACGAGAGACCTATACCTAGCAAGCAGGGCATCACTGCATAAGAAAAGGACACCCAGTGCTGCTCATGGGTCTAAGGAAACCCATGGTGGGCAGCCCAGACTGCCCCAACAGAATCTGACACTAGCAGGGGAAGCCATTAGTCCTGTACACTTCCAGGACCTAGGGTTAAATGTTTTGAATGCAACCACCGAGGCCATGTAGCATATAGATGTCCACGGAAGCAAGATGGGGAACAAAAGGTGAGAGACACAGTAATTGGGAAAGACAAAATGCCAATAGTAGGTTGTCTTTAGACAAAATGTGTAAAAAATTACCACCAGAGGTTATATCCTATTGTAGTGAATGGCAAAGAGGCTATTGCTAAGAGAGACACAGACTCTGACATAACCATTTTGAAGCCTGCAATGGCTACAGAGGAGCACTACTTGCCTGGGCAGTCTACTCCAGTCAGAGCTTTAGGAGGGACCCCATTCCAAATACCTTTGGCTAGGGTTCACCTTGACTGGGAGGGTGGAAAAGAAAGCCAGCAAGTAGGTGTGTTTGAGGATATCCCTGCAGATGTCCTGATAGGGAATGATTCTGATAATGCAGTACCATGTGCTCATGCAGCTACATGCAGTCAGGCTTGGATACAAGCATGTGGGTCTGGTAGCATGGGGAGGCCCAGTCAGACCGCATACTTGCAGCCAGGACTGGTGAGATGGTCACTTCAGGGAGGGAGCTACTCTGTAGCAGTGAGACTGGAGATGAGCCACAGCTGCTTGTAGGTACTGATGTTCCCTTGGACAGAGTGACTGCAAAGGTAGAGGTGAGTAGTAGTACCCAGGCTGACAGTGAGGCACCACTGTTACAGGATGCCAGACTTCCTGTGGAAGGGAAGATGGGAAGTGTTACAAAGAGAGAGTTGTGACAGGCTCAGCTGTCAGACCCTACATTGCAAGGCCTGAGGCAGGTAGCTAGTGAGGCACCTGATTTTCAAGGCAAGGGAGGATCTGTATACTGGGACAAAAGGATACTGTGTAGAGAGTGGAACCCTGAGAGAGGGCTAGAAGGTGAAAGAATACAGCAGTTGGTAGTGCCTAGCGCCTACCGTCTGGCACTTCTAGCCATAGCCCATGATATTCCCTTTGCAGGTCATATGGGCATAAACGTACAAAGAGACATATTATGCAGAACTTTTATTGGGCCCGGGATTTCCAGAGATGTAACAGGGTACTGCAGGAGCTGTGAGCATGCCACAAGGTAGGCAAGGCACGAGACAAGGTGAGAACTCCTTTGATGTTTTTACCTGTGACTGAGGAGCCATTTCAGAGGTTAGCTATAGATATTGTGGGGCCTCTGAGTACTCCAGGTTCTACAGAGAAAATGTACATCCTAGAGGTAGTAGATTAGGCTACAAGATACCCTGAGGCAGTGGCTTTGTCCTCCACTGAGGTGGAAAAGGTGGCAAATGCTTTGTTAGAGATTTTCAGCAGGGTAGGTTTCCAAAAGAAATACTGACTGACAGAGGTGCCAATTTCATGTCAGAACTGCTGGCTTGTCTGTGGAAGCACTGTGGAGTGAAGCACCTGAAGACCACCCCCTATCATCCCCAGACTAATGGTCTTGTTGAGAGGTTAAACTCTACAATCAAGTCCATGCAACGGACATTTGCAGACCATTTTAAGAGGGAGTGGGACAAATATTTGTCCCATCTGTTATTTGCTTACAGACAGGTTCCCCGGGAATCCACAAGTTTTTCAACCTTTGAGTTGTATGAGCACAGGATGATGGGGCCTCTAGACTTAATTTGTGATGAGTGGGAAGGTGAGTGTGAATCTCACAAGGAGTCTGTTGTGGGATCTGTCCTAAACCTCAGGACAAGGCTCAGGGAACTCATGAGCTTGGCCCAAGAGAACTTGGCAGAAGCCGAACAGCAGAAAAAGGTTTGGTATGACAGGAATGCTCGAGCTAGAGAGTATGCTGTAGGGCAGCAGGTAATGGTTCTCATTCCTGTCAGACACAAGGTGCAGGCAGCTTGGGAGGGAACCTACAAGGTGGTATGGAAGGTCAGCGATGTTAACTACATGGAACTGCTAGGCAGAGGCACAAATTGTACCATGTTAACATGATGAAACTTTATCATGATAGGGAGCCCCTTGTGCTGAGTATTTGCAGTGGATTGCAGGAGGAGTCTGATGGATATCTGGTGACTGATCTCCTCAGTGAGGCTCAGACTGACACCACATTGGAAGGGGTAGCAATGTCCCAGCAGCTATCTCCTATCCAGGTTTGAGAAATCCGAGCAGTGTTACAGGAGTTTGGGGACATGTTCACTGGGAAACCAGGGCGTACCCACCTGGTGCAGCACCAGGTGGATACAGGACCCCAAAGGCCAATAAGGCAGGCCCCTTATAGGGTACCTGAGAGAGTCAAACTCTGAAGGAGGAGATACAGGAAATGTTGGAACTAGGGGTAATTCAAAAGTCAAACAGTCCCTAAGCCTCCCCAGTGGTGCTGGTGCCAGAGAAGGATGGCAACACCAGGTTCTGTGTGGACTACAGCAAATTAAATAGTCAGAGTCAGATGCTTACCCTATGCCTACTCTCACAGACTGACAAGGAAAAACAGGCCAGATAACATAGTGTGGACCCTAGCATGTGAGCAGGCATTTCAGAAACTTAAGGAAGCTTTTGGAGGACCCCCTGTGTTAGCCAGTCCAGATTACAGCAAAGAATTTGTTGTGCAGGTGGATGCTTTGAACTATGAGGTGGGGGCTGTACTTAGCCAGATTTATTCAGAGAGAAAAGAGCACCCAGTGGTTTATTTCAGTCATAGGCTCCAACCCAGGGAGGAATGCTATGCAGCTGTAGAAAAGGAATGTCTAGCCATAGTGTGGGCACAGCAGAAACTTCAGCCTTATCTATATGGAAGGAAATTCACTGTAGTGACAGATCACAATCCCCTAAAATTGTTACACTGAGCCAGCCAGCAAAATGCCAAGTTGCTAAGATGGAGCCTAGGGTTGCAAGCATATGATATGTTAGTGCAGCACCGCAGTAGAGTTAGCAGTGCCAACACAGATGGGCTCTCAAGACAGGGAATGGGGCAAGGTATACTCAGATAGACCTAACCCTCTCAAGCAATGTTTCTCAAGGGTCACCTGAAAAATTATTTTGAGTTCTCTGGGGGTGGGGGGGGGTAGATATGTGAAGGCTTCCAGTCCAGCCAGATAGAATTTTGTAGATAATTCTATGTCATTGAAAATATTAATATAATCCACAGGTATGTTTTACAAATGTAAAGAAAAGTTGTTGCGTCTTTCGGTTTTTCCCGGTTAGGGGGTCGCCACAGTGGAACTCCTGTCCGCTAAAGATTGGCAGTAGATTTTTACCTGCCAAGTTGCCAGCCCTGACGCACAACCTTCATCGAAGGTATGCCCATTCATGCATGTCTCCAGACAGAAGACGCTCTAGCTGAGAATCGAACGGGACAACATCTTACTGTGCGACAGCGCTAC